>NW_025891946.1:13841-22593 GCF_002878395.1 Capsicum annuum
GAGGCATGCCAAGGAGGTTGTGGATCTTTCCAGTTTGGTCCATTTAATTTTTCGTGGCTATTTGTGTTGACAAACAGGCGAAATGGGGTGAACGAGGCATTTTCGGTCCAATTCGGTGTGCCATAGCCTGCGATTTCATGGGTGGGCCCAAGGTCCGGGCATGCTGTGGACCGAAAATCGACCCAGGCATGCCAAGAAGGTTAGGGAACATCCTAGTGTGGTCCGTTTAAAATTTCATGGCCATTTGGGTGGACAAACGTCCAAAATGCCACGAACGGGGCATTTACGAGCCAAATCAGTGTGCTATAGCCAATGATTTTGGGGATAGGCCCCGGGTTCGGGCATACTGTGGGCCGAAAATTGATTGAGCCATGCCAGAAAGGTTTGGGATATCCCAGTATGGTCCATTTAAATTTCTGTGGCCATTTGGGTGGTCAAACAGGCCAAACAGTATTAATGGGACATTTTAAGGCCTAATCGGTGTGCTATAGCCCACGGTTTTGGGGGTGGGCCTGGGTTTCGGGCATTCTATGGGTCAAAAATTGATCAGGGCATGCCAGGGAGATTGAGCATCCTCCAAGTGTGGTCCATTTAAATTTTCGTGGCCATTTGGGAGGTCAAACCAGCAAAATAGCACGAATGGGGCATTTTTTGGCCAAATCGGTGTGATATAGACCACGGTTTTGGGGGTGGGCCAGGGGTTCGAGTATACTATAGGCCAAAAATCGATTGGAGCGTGCCAGGGAGGTTGGAGATTGTCCCAGTATGGTCCATTTAATTTTTCATAGCCATTTAGCTGGACAAACTAGAAAAATGCCAGGAACGGGGCATTTTCAGGCCAAATCAGTGTGCTATTGCTAACGATTTTTGGGATAGGCCCGGGATCCGAGAATGATATGGGCAAAAAATCTACCGACGCATTTTAGAAAGGTGTGGGATTGTCCCAGTATGGTCCATTAAAATTTTCATGGCCATTTGGGTGGACAAACGGGCGTAACAGTGTGAATAGTGAATTTTTGGGTCTAATAAGTGTGCTATAGCCCACGGTTTTGCGGGTAGGCTCGGGGTTCAGGTGTGCTATGGGCCAAAAATTGATCGGGGCATGCCAGGGAGTTTGGGAATCATCCCAGTGTTGTTCGTTTAATTTTTTATGGCCATTTGGGTGGACAAATGGGCAAAACGGCGTGAATGGGGCATTTTCAAGCCATATCAGTATGCAATAGCCCACGGTTTCAGAGGTAGGCCAGGGTTCCAAGCGTGTTGTTGGCTAAAAATCGACCGAGGTGTGGCAAGGATGTCAGGGATCATCTCAGTATGGTTCATTTAATTTTTAGTGGCCATGTGGGTGGACAAAGAGAAACGACATGAACGTGGCATTTTCAAGCCAAATCGATGTGTCATAGCCCACGATTTTTGGGGTGGGCCCGGGGTCTAAGCATGTTGTGGGCCAAAAATCGACTGAGGCATTCTAGAGAGGTAGGGGATCATCCCAGTATGGTCCGTTTGATTTGTCATGTCTATTTGGGTGGTCAAACGGGCAAAATAGCGTGAACAGGGCATTTTCGAGCCAAATCAGTATGCCATAGTCCACAATTTCTGGGGTGGGCTCGGGATCCGGGCATGCTATAGGGTAAAAACCAATCGGGACATGCTAGGGAGGTTAGGGATCATCCCAGTGTGGTCTGTTTAATTTTTCATGGCCATTTGGGTGGACAAACAGGCAAAACGGCGCGAACGGGGCATTTTCGTGCCAAATCTTTGCGCCATAGCCAACGGTTATAGGGGTGGTCTCAGGGTTCGAGTGTACTATTGGCCAAAAATCGATCGGGGCATGCCAGGGAGGTTGGGGTTGATCCTAGTGTGGTCCGTTTATTTTTTCGTGGCCATTACGGAGGACAAACGGGCAAAACGGCGCGAATGGGGCATTTTCAAGCCTAATCGATGTGCTATAGCCTACAATTTTAGGGGTGGGGCCAGGGTCCAGGCGTGCTGTGGATTAAAAATTTATCGAGGTGTGCCAGGGAGGTTGGGGATCATCCCAGTGTGGTCCGCTTAATTTTTCGTGGCCATTTGGGTGGACAAACGGGCAAAATGGCATGAATGGGGCATTTTGGGGGAAATCGGTGTGCCATAGCCCACAATTTTGGGGGTGGTCCTAGGGTCCAAGCGTGTTGTGGGTCAAAAATCAATCAACGCATGCCAGGGAGGTTGGGAATCGTCCTAGTATGGTCCGTTTAATTTTTTTATGGCTATTTAGGTAGACAAATTGGCGAAATTGCGTGAACGGGGTGTTTTCTAGCCAAATCTGTGTGCCATAGCCAATGGTTTTGGGGCTGGGCTCGGGGTCCGGGCGTGCTGTGGTCCAAAAATTAACCAGGGCGTGCCAGGAAGGTTGGGGATCATCCCAGTTTGGTCTGTTTAATTTTTATTGGCCATTGGGATTGACAAACTGGCGAAAGAGGGTGAACGGGGCATTTTTTAGCTAAATCGATGTTCCATAGCCCACGATTTTGGGGGTAGGCCCAAGGTTCGGGCGTGTTGTGTGCCGAAAATTGATCGAGGCATACCAGGGAGGTTGGGAAACGTTCGAGTGTTTCCTGTTTAAGTTTCATAGCCATTTGGGTGGACAAACGGGTAAAACAATGCGAACAGGGCATTTCGGGCAAAATCAGTGTGCTATAGCCAACAATTTTGGGGATAGGCCCGAGGTCCAGGAAAGCTGTGGGCCAAAAATCAAATGAGGCATTCCAGGAAAGTTTTCGGTCATCCCAGTATGGTCCGTTTAAATTTTTGTGTCCATTTAGGTGGACAAACAAGCAAAACAGCGCGAATGAGGCTTTTGTGGGCCTAATCGGTGTGCTACAGCCTATGGTTTTGTGGGCGGGCCTGGGTTCCGGGCGTTCTATATGTTCAAAACTGATCGAGGTATGCCAGGGAGGTTGGGGATCATCCAAGTGTAGTTCGTTTAAATTTTCATCGCTATTTGGGTGGACAAATGAGTAAAACTACGTGAATGGGGCATTTTTGGGCAAAATAGGTGTGCTATAGCCCATGGTTTTGGGGGTGGGCCCGAGTTTCAAGCGTGCTACGGATCAAAAATCATCCGTGGCATTCCAAGGAGGTTGGGTATCATCCTAGTGTGGTCCATTTAATTTTTCATGGCCATTTGAGTGGATAAACAAGTGAAACGGCGCGAACGGGGCATTTTCGGGTAAAATCGGTGAGCCCTAGCCTACGGTTTTGGGGGTGAGCCCTGGGTCCGGGCGTGCTGTAGGTCGAACATCAATCGAGGCATGCCAGAGAGGTTGGGGTTCATCCCAATATGGTTCGTTTAATTTTTCGTGGCCATTTGGGAGGACAAACGGGCAAAACGGCGTGAACGGGACATTTTCAAGCCAAATGGGTGAGCTATAGCCCACAGTTTTGGGGGTCGGTGGACGAAAATCAATTGGGGCATTCTAGGGAGGTTGGGGATCATTTCAGTGTGGTCTGTTTTATTTTTTGTGGCCATTTGGATAGACAAACGGGCGAAATGGTGAGAATGGTGAATTTTTTAGCCAAATCGATGTCTCATAGCCTACAGTTTTAGTTGTGGGCCCGGGGTATAGGCGTTCTGTTGATAAAAAATTGATCGGGGTGTGCCAAGGAGGTTGGAGATCATCCCAGTGTGGTTTGTTTAATTTTTTGTGGCCATTTGGGTGGAAAAATGGGAGAAACGGTGCGAACGGGGCATTTTAAGGCCAATTTGGTGTGCCATAGCCCAAGGTTTCGGGGGTGAGCCCGGAGTTCGGGGGTGAGCCCAGAGTTCGGATGTGTTGTGTGCTGAAAATTGATCAGTGAGCACCAGGAAATTTGAGGATCATCCCAGTGTGGTCCGTTTAATTTTTCGTGTCTATTTGGGAGGATAAACGAGAGAAACGACGCGAACGGGGCATTTTCGAGGCAAATCGGTGTGCTATAGCCCACGGTTTTGAGGGTTGGCCCAGGATCCTACCGTGTTGTGGGCCAAAAATTGATTGGGGTGTGCTAGGGAGGTAAGGGATCGTCCTAATATGGTCCGTTTTTTTTTTTATGGACATTTGGGTGGAAAAATGGGCAAAACGGCTCAAACGGGGCATTTTTAGTCCAAATCGGTGTGCCATAGGTCACGGTTTGTTATCTGGGCTCGAGGTCCGGGCCGTGCTGTGGGCCAAAAATCGATGAGGCATGCCAGGGAAGATGGGGATCATCCCAGTGTGGTCCGGTTAATTTGTCGTGGCTATTTGGGTGGACAAACGGGCCAAATGGTGCGAGCGAGGCATCTTTTGGCCAAATCGGTATGCTATAGCCCATAGTTTCGGGGGTAGGCCTGGGTTCCAGGCGTGCTATAGGCCGAGAACGACTGGGGCATTCCAGGAAGGTTGGGGATTATCCCAGTATTTTCGTTTAATTTTTTGTGGCCATTTGGGTGCACAAACGGGCGAAACAGAGCGAATGGGGCATTTTTAGGCTAAATCGGTGTGCTATAGCTCACAGTTTTAGGGGTGGGCCAGGGGTCCAAACGTACTGTGGGTCAAAAATAGACTGAGGCATGCTAGGGAGGTTGGGGATCATCCCAGTATGGTTTGTTTTATTTTTTATGGCCATTTAGGTGGACCAATGGACGAAACGGAGCGAACGGGGTATTTTCGGGCTAAATTGGTGTGCCATAGCCCATGGTTTTAGGGGTGGGCTCTTTGTCCGGGTGTGCTGTGGATCAAAAATTGATTGGGGTATGCCAAGGAGGTTGGGATTCGTCCCAGTGTAGTATGTTCAATTTTTCCTGGCCATTTGGGTGGACAAACGAGCGAAACGACACGAACGGGGCATTTTCGGTCTACATAAGTGTGCCATAGCCCATGATTTCGAAGGTAGGCCCGGGGTTCAGGCATGCTGTGGACCAAAAATTAACTAAGATATGCCAGGGAGATTGGGGATCATCCTTGTGTGGTCCGGTTAATTTTTTGAGGCCATTTGGGTGGACAAACAGGCCAAACGGCACAAACGGGGCATTTTTAGGCCAAATCTGTGTGCCATAGCCCACGGTTTCGAGGGTGGGCCCGGGGTCCAAATGTGTTGTAGGTTAAAAATTGATCGAGGTCTGCTAGGGAGGTTTGGGATCGTTCTAGTGTGATCCGTTTAATTTTTTGTGGCCATTTGGATGGACAAAGGGGCGAAATGAGGCAAACGGGGCATTTTTCTGTTCAAATCAGTGTGCCATAGCCCACGATTTTGGGGGTGAGCCCAAGTTCCGGGCGTGCTGTGGGTCGAAAATCAATCGAGGCATGCCAAGGAGGTTGGGAAACATCCCAGTTTGGTTTTTTTAAATGTTCAAGGCCATTTGGGTGGACAAACGGGCAAAATACCACGAACAGAGAATTTTTGGGATAAATCTGTGTGCTGTAGCCAACGATTTTGGGGATAGGCTCGGGGTCCGGGCATGCTGTGGGCTAAAAATCGACCGACGCATGCCAAGAATATTTGGGATCATCCCAGTATCATCCATTTAAATTTTCGTGGCCATTTGGCTGGACAAATGGGAAAAACAACATGAATGGGGAATTTTTTTATCCTAATCGGTGTGCTATAGCCCACGGTTTGTGGGTGGCCATGGGTTCCGGGCGCTCTATGGGTTGAAAATCGATCGGGGTATCCCGGGGAGGTTGGAGATCATCCAAGTGTGGACCTTTTAAATTTTTGTGGCTATTTGGGAGGCCAAACAGGCAAAACGGCATGAATGGGGCATTATCGGGCCAAATTAGTGTGTTATAGCCTACGGTTTTTAGGGTGGGCCCGGGGTCCAGGCGTGCTATGAGTTAAAAATTAACTGGGGTATGTCAGGGAGGTTGGGGATCATACTAGTGTGGTCCATTTAATTTTTTATGGCCATTTGGGTTGACAAAAAGGCTAAACGCCAAGAACGGGGCATTTTTGGGCAAAATCAGTGTGCTATAGCCAACGATTTTAGGGATAGGCCTGGGATCCGGGCATACAGTGGGCCGAGAATCGACCGAGGCATACCAGGAAGGTTTGGAATCATCCCAGTATGGTCCATTAAAAATTTTGTCGCCATTTGGGTGGACAAATGAGCAAAACAGCGCGAATTGGGCATTTTTGGGCCTAATTGGTATGCTATAGCCCACGATTTTAGGGGTGGGCTCGGGATTTGGGTGTGATGTGGGCCAAAAATAGACTGGGGCCTGCCAGGGAGGTTGGGGATCATCCCAGTGTAGTCCATCTAATTTTTCGTGGTCATTTGGGTAGACAAACGGGCGAAACGGCACAAACGGGTCATTTTCGATTGGGGCGTGCTAGGGAGGTTTGGGATCATCCTAGTATGGTCCATTTAATTTTTTGTGGCCAATTGGATGGATAAATGGGCCAAATGGCATGAACGGGGAATTTACTGGCCAAATCGATATGCTATATCCCACGGTTTTTAGGGTGGGTCCGGGGTCCAGGTGTGCTGTGGGCCAAAAATTGATCAAAGCATGCCAAGGAGGTTGGGGATCATCCCAGTGTGGTCCATTTAATTTTTTATGGCCATTTGGGAGTACAAACGGGCAAAACGGTGTCAACAGGGCATTTTTGGGCAAAATCGATGTGTTATAGCCCACAGTTTGGGGGTGGGCCCAGGGTCTGGGCTTGCTATGGGCCAAAAATCGATGGGTGTGCTAGAGAGATTTGGAATCTTCCCAGTATAGTTCATTTAATTTTTTACGACCATTAGGTTGGACAAATGGGCGAAACAGCGCGAACAGGGCATTTTCGAGCTAAATCGGTGAGCAATAGCCCACGATTTTGGGGGTAGGCTCAGGGTGCAGGCGTGCTGTTGGCCAAAAATCGACCAGGGCATGGCAACGAGATTGAAGATCATTCCAATATGGTCCATTTAATTTTTTGTGGCTATTGGGGTGGTTAAACGGGCAAAACGATGTGAACGGGGCATTTTCAATCCAATTTGGTGTGCCATAGCCCATGGTTTTAGGGGTGATCCCGGGGTCCGGACGTGCTGTGTGCCAAAAATCGATTGGGGCATGCCCGGGAGGTTGAGCCTCATTCGAGTGTGGTCCGTTTAATTTTTTATGGCTATTTGGTTGGACAAACGGGCAAAACGGCACAAATGAGGTATTTTTGGGTCAAATCGGTGTGCTATAGCCCATGGTTTTAGGGGTGGGCTCGAGGTTTAGACGTGCAGAGGGCCGAAAATTGACTTGGGTATGCTAGGAAGGTTAGGGATCGTTCCAGTGTAGCCATTTGTTTGGTCTAACTATCAAAACGACACAAACGGGGTATTTTAGGCCAAGTTGGTGTGCCATAGACCACGGTTTCAGAGGTGGGCCCGGGGTTCAGGCGTGCTGTAGGCCAAAAATTGATCGTGGCATGCCATGGAGGTTGGGGATCATCCCAGTGTGGTCTATTTAATTTTTTGTGGCCATTAGATTGGACAAACGAGTGAAACGGCACGAATGGGGCATTTTCAGTCCAAATCGGTGAGCAATAGCCCTCGATTTTGGGGGTGGCCCTGGGGTCCAGGCAAGCTGTTGGCCAAAAATTGACCGGGGTGTGCCAACGAGATTGGGGATCATCCCAGTGTGGTCTATTTAATTTTTTGTATTCGTTTGGGTTGACAAACGAGCGAAACAATGCGAACAGGGTATATTCAGGCTAATTTGGTGTGCCATAGCCCACGGCTTCGGTGGTGAGCCTGGGTACCGAATGTGCTGCATGCCAAAAATTAATCGGGGCATGCCACGGAGATTTGGGATCATCCAAGTGTGGTCCGTTTAATTTTTTCTGGCCATTTGGTTGGATAAATGGGCGAAATGGTGCGAACGGGGTATTTTCGGGCCAAATCAGTGTGCTATAGCTCACGGTTTTTAGGGTGGGCCCGGGGTCCGAGCGTGCAGTGGCCAAAATTTGACTGGCGCATGCCAGGGAGGTTAGGGATAGTCGCAGTTTGTTCCATTTAATTTTTCACAGCCATTTGGGAAACGGCGCAAATGGGGTATTTTCGGGCTAATTCGGTGTGCTATTACCCACGGTTTCAGGGGTGGGCTCGGGGTATGGGCTTATTATAGGCCAAAAATCTACCGAGGTATGCCAAGGAGGTAGGGGATCAGCCTAGTATGGTCCATTTAATTTTTTATGGCCATTTGGATGGACAAACGGGCGAAATGACATGAAAGGGACAGTTTCAGGCTAAATCAGTGTGCTATAGCCCACGATTTTAGGGGTGGGCCAATGGTTCAGGCATGCTGTGGGCCAAAAATTAATTGAGGCGGGCCAAGGAGGTTGGGGATTGTTCCAGTGTGGTTCGTTTAATTAGTCATTGCAATTTAGGTGGACAAACTGATGAAACAACGCGAACGGGGTATTTTCGAGCTAAATCGGTGTGCTATAGCCTACAGTTTTTGGGGAGGGCTTGGGGTTCAGGCGTGCTGTGGGATGAAAATTGATTGGGGTATGCCAGGGAGGTTGGGTATCATCCCAGTGTGGTCCGTTTAACTTTTCGTGGCCATTTGTGTTGACAAATGAGCAAAACGACGCGAACGGGGCCAAATTGGTGTGCTATAGCCAACGGTTTTGGGGGAGGGCCCAGTGTCTAGGCATTCTGTTGGCTAAAACTTGATCGGGGTATGCCAAGGAGGTTGGGGATCATCCCAGTGTGGTCCATTTAATTTTTTGTCACCATTTGGGTGGACAAACGAGCAAAACAGCGCGAACGGAGCAT
>NW_025891947.1:0-5118 GCF_002878395.1 Capsicum annuum
TCTAAGGACATTAAAGTATTACAATATCATGGGGTATCTGCCCCTTGAGACTCTTTATCCTTCTAAACACACTTCACTGTAATACTGGGGCAGTGCATGGGGCACCTATGAACTTGGTCATGATTGACCAACTGAGATGAAGGAAAGTATCCAATAATGCATATCATAAATATGAAGGAATCATAACATACCCGAGTTTATATCAAGGAACCTTTCCCGATCATGGTAGGTTTGTAGCGTATAAAGTCTGTTTTGACACTGAATACTATTGGTACCGTAAGGGCAACCCTGCCGAAGAAACTCTCTACCCCTATGAGCTAGCACTCTACACTCTCATATTCTATGGCTAGGCCTAACAAATCCAAAGCACACATCACTACTGGATGAAAATTTAATGGAGGGATCTTTATGATTTGGGTTAAGATTTAGTAACCCTAGCTCTTGCTCTTGAAGAGAATTGTGAATTAAAAATGATATTTTGGGTGAAATGAGGCCAAATCCCATGTTAAGGAGTGTGTAAAGGTGTTGTAAAAAGACCTTTTTTGCCCTTGGAATAAAACTGAATAATCTCGATTTTACATGTTGGTGCGACAAACCATAATCGTGCTAGCTCATTGGAAATTATACTATCCGGAAACTGCTTATTGGCACGGTGTGGTAGAAATCGCATTGCCACCTTTGTTGCAATATAAAAATGCACCGCGATACGGTGGAATTGCATTGGTGCCCTGAAAATTGACAACTCTATAATTAAGCCTTGGCGTGACGCGACATAATTGTGGAGGATCTCTGGATTTTGACAATTGCAATTTTGGCTGGATCTGCGATTCTCTAAACTGCCAGGTGGCACATAGTTTCACTAAAATAGCTCTAACTCTTTGCCCGAGTGTCGGATTTGGGCTAATTTGGTATCGACGAAAAACTTATTCAATTTACTACATGACGAAAATTCGATATTGGGTAAATTATGCATAGTTTAAAGTACTTCTCACATAGAAATACACTTCTCAACCTTTTAGGGTCGGATAAACACATCATTGAGCATGTTCTAAGGCTCAAACTACGAGAGAATTTTGTGGGGTCTTACAATATCTGCCCTTCGAAACATTCATCCTCGAATGTTGCTTAGTAGGATAACAATACATATTGACTAAACTTAATCAAGGAATGGGAGCATCTGAAATAAGACTATGCAACTAGAACTATTGATATTCAGAACTCTTATACTGGACATTCATATCTGATGCATGGAATACTCGACTAAAGCTACTCATAAGCTGAATTCTAAGAATTGGCATACATATCTAATTCAAGGATGCATAACTAAATTATTCTCATAAATGCATTATAGAGTACATTGAAAACCTGAATTCTTTGTACTGAACATGCATGTCTAATGCATGAATATCTGACTAAACTAACTTTCAAAAGCATGACTCCCTAAGCAATAATAGCTGATTTTAACTTCGTACGGAGAGTCTAAACATGAAACTAAATGAGTCTAAGGACATTAACGTATTTTAATATCATGGGGTATCTGCCTCTTGGGACTCTTTGTCCCTGTAAACATACTTCGCTGAAATATTGGGGCAATGCATGGGGCACCTATGAACTGGGTCATGATTGACTGACTGAGATCTAAAACTAATTCATGACTCATACAGTCATATATCTAAAAATTGGAGCAAAGCATCTAACAATGCATATCATAAAGATGAAGGACTCATAGCATACTAGAATTTATATTCGGGAACCTTTCCTGATCATAGTGGCTTTGAAGCGCATAAAGTATGTTCTAAGGCTGACCACTACTGGCACCAAAAGAGGCACCCTGCTGATACAACTCTCTACCCCTCTAAGCTAGCACTAGGTACTCTCGCATTCTGTAGCCTGGCCTACCACACCCAAATCACACATCACTTCCGTATGAAAAGTTAACAGAGAGATCTTGAATATTGGGGTCATGATTTAGGAACCCTAGTTGTTGCTCTTAAAGAGAATTGTGAGAAAACAATGATATTTTGGGTAAAATGAGGCCAAATCTCGTGTTAAGGAGTATATATAGGGGATGGGAAAAGATCATTTTCTTCCTTGGAATTAAACTTAAAAATCCTGATTTTACATGTTGGCACGACGCACCATAATCATGCTAGCTCTTTGGAAATTAGACAATCAAGAAACTGCTTTATGGCGTGATGCATTGGAAATTGTGTTGCCACCTTTGTTGTGAACTGGAAAGGCACCACGATGCGGTGGAATCACATTGGTGCCCTGAAATTTGACAACTCTGAAGCTAACCCTTTGCGCGATTCGCCATAATCATGGAGGATCTCTTGAATTTGACGATTGCCATTTTGGTTGGATCCGCGATGCGCCAAAGTGCAAGATGGCACGCTGTCTCACTAAAATAGCTCTAACTCTTAGCTCGAGTGTCGTATTTAGGCAAATTTAGGATCGACAGAAAGCTTATTCAATTCTCTAGATGACGAAAGTTTGATATTAGATAAATTATAGATAGTTTAAAATACTTCTTAGTCAGGAAGATACTTCTCAACCTTTTAGGGTTGGATTAACTCTTCACTGAGCACGCTCTAAGGCTCAGACTATGATAGAATTTTGTGGGTTCTTACTATATCTCCCCCTTGGAAACATTCATCCTCGAATGTCTCTTAATCGGCTAAGAATACTAATCGACTAAACTTACTCTAGGAACGGGAGCATCTAAAACATGACTACGCAACTTGAACTACTGATATTCAGAACTCTCATACTGCACATGTATATCTGATGCATGGAATACTTAACTGAAGATAGTCATAAGCTGAATTCTAATAATTAGGATGCAATTCTGATGAAGGGATACGTAATTGAGTTGTTCTCATGAATGCATTGCTGAATATATTGAAAAACTGAACTCTTTTTACTAAACATGCATTTCCAAAGCATGAATATATGACTGAACTGACTCTCAAAAGCATGATTGCCTAAGTAATAATAACTGATTTAACTTCATACAGAAAGTCTAAACATAAAATTGAATGAGTCTAAGGACATTAAGTATTGCAATATCATAGGATATCTACCCCTTGGGACTCTTTGTCTCTCTAAACACACTTTGCTGAAATACTGGGGAAGTGCAAACCCTTATGAACTGGGTCATGATTGACTGACTGAGATCTGAAACTAATGCATGACTAATGCAGACATATATCTCAAAATGGGAGCAGAGTATCTAACAATACATATCATAAAGATTAAGGACTCATAACATACCCTAATTTATATTAGGGAACCTCTCTCGATCATGGTGGGTTTGAAGTGCATAAAGTTTGTTCTGACGCTGACCACTGCTGGCTCCAGAAGGGGCACCCTACTGACACAACTCTCTACCCCTATTTGCTAGAACTCTATACTGTCGCATTCTGTGGTATGAACTACCACACCTAAAGAACACATCACTGCCGGGTGAAAAGTTATCAGAGGGATCTTGATGATTGGGGTCATGATTTAGGAACCTGAGCTCTTGCTCTTGAAAAGAATTGTGCAAAAACAATGATATTTTGGGTGAAATGAGGTCAAATGATGTGTTCAGGAGTATATATAGAGGCTGGGAACAAAACCTTTTTTCCCTTGGAATTAAACTTAAGAATCCTGATTTTACATGCTGGAATGACGCATGATAATCATGCTAGCACATTGAAAATTATAAAATCAAGAAACTGCTTGATGGCGCGACGTGGTGGAAACTGCATTTCCACCTAGGTTGCAAACTGGAAAGGTACCCCAATGCTGTGAAATCGCATTGGCGCTTTGCAAATTGACAACTCTAAAATTAATCCTTAGCATGATGCACCATAATTACGAAGGATTACTGAATTTTGATGATTGACATTTTGGCTGGATCTGCGATGCTCTAAAGTGCCAGGTGGCACGCTGTCTCACTAAAATAGCTCTAACACTTAGATCGAGTGTCGGATTTGGGCAAATTTGGTATCGACTGAAAGCTTATTCAATTCTCTACATGATGAAAGTTTGATATTAGGTAAATTATACATAGTTTAAAATACTTCTCAATTGGGAAGATACTTCTCAATTTTTTAGGGTCGGATTAACACTTCACTGAGCATACTCTAAGGCTCAGAATATGAGTGAATTTTGCCAGGTCTTACAATATCTCTCCTTTGGAAACAATCATCCTCGAATGTCATTTAATAGGCTAAGAATACTAATCAACTGAACTCACTCAAGGAACGGGAGCATCTAAAACATTACTATGCAATAGGAACTATTGATATTTAGAACTCTCATACTGGACTTGCATATCTGATGCATGGAATACTTGACTGAAGCTACTCATAAGTTAAATTCTCATAATTAGCATGCATATCTAATGCAGGGATGCATAACTGAGTTGTTCTTGTTAATGCATCACTGAATACATTGAAAAACTCAACTTTTTCTACAGAACATGCATACCTAATGCATGAATATCTGACTGAACTGACTCTCAAAAGCATGATTGGCTAAGCAATAATAACTGATGTTAACTTACTACGGAGAGTCTAAACATGAAACTAAATAAGTCTAAGGACATTAAAGTATTGCAATATCATGGGGTATCTTCATGTTGGGACTCTTTGTCGCTCTAAACACACTTCGCTCAAATACTAGGGCAGTGGATGGGGCACCTATGAATTGGGTCATGATTGACCTACTGAGATCTGAAACTAATGCATGACTCTTGTAGACATATATATAAAAATGGGATCAATGTATCTAACAATGCATATAATAAAGATGAAGGACTCATAACATACCCAAATTTATATCAGGGAACCTTTCCCGATTGTGGTTGGTTTGAAGCGCATCAATTCTGTTCTAATGCTGACCACTACTGGCAGCAGAAGGGGTACCCTACTGATGAAACTCTCTACCCCTCTGATCTAGCACTCTACCCTCTCACATTCTGTGGCCTGGCCTACAAAAACCAAAGCTCACATCACTGCCAGGTGAATAGTTAACCGAGGGATCTTGGATGATTGAGGTCATAATTTAGAAAGCTTAGCTCTTTCTCTTAAAGAGAATTGTGAGAAAACAATGATATTTTGGGTAAAATGA
>NW_025891948.1:0-2329 GCF_002878395.1 Capsicum annuum
ACGACTAATAATTACTATTACTATTTCTACAACATTTTAATAAAATTTTCATCTTAATAATATTTTATTAAAAATGTTTTATTAATAAAGTTTTAATAACGTTAATGAAATAACGTTAGTTTAATAAAGTTAATTTAATAACGTTTTAATAATGTTAATTTAATAACGCTTTAATAACGTTAATTTAACATACTACTACTACTGTCCTTAATAATATTTTAATAACGTTAATTTAATAACATTAATTTAATAACATTAATTTAACAGCGTTAATTTAATAACATTTTATTAGTAACAATAATTTAATAATGTTAATTTAACAACGTTAATTTAATAACATTAATTTAATAATATTTTAATAACGTTAATTTAATAACGTTTTATTAAAACTATAATTTTTTTTATTTATTATTAGTATAGTTTCATCTTTGAGCTGAAAATAATAAAAAAATAATAGTGAAAAGTCATTTAAATATATAAAAAGAAATTAGTAAGGGCATAATAGTCATTTTACCCCTTTTTAACTGTTGGAACGCTCAAATTTTTAGTCTAACACGCCCAGTTTTGCGTGTACAACACGCGTTTCTCCACGTCGGATCGGAGGTCATATTTGAGCAATTTTGAATAGTTAAAGGTCATAGTTGTGCACTGTCAAAGTTTAAGGTCAAAGTTATAATTTGGTGTCAAGTTTAGGATCATATTTATGTATTATGCCTTTAATATTTCATAAATAACTTTCCTTTATTCCACTTACCAAACCATCAGTATCATTAATGAAGTTACTATAATATTATTTTTTATTTACTAAAAAGGAGTTAAATTCATAAGTCTCCTACTTCTATATATTTGTTCTTCCATTTTTGTTTAATTTATTTAAGTTTTCTCCTAAAATTGAAAATCTCTAAAAAAGGGAAGGGAAATGGCATATAGAATAGAAAGTGTGAAGGAAATAAAAATAAGGGTGTTTAAGTGGGAACAAATATGATTAAAAATAATGTTGTTGATCAATATTACTACCAATTTAGGTCGTCATCGAGATTTGGATTTCTGATTTTAACAGTGAAAAACTAAATCGAGATTATAAGACCTTTAGGTTATTATGTCCCGGATAATGGGGAACAGGCGAGAACTACAATTCTCAAAAAAGGTGTTCAGCCATTTAAAATTGCTGAATCTCCTAATGAGTTTGTTAAAAACATCGAATTAGCTTTGAGCTTATCTGATTTGTTATTTAAAGACACAATTCCGCATGTAGCTAATGTAATTTTTGATTATCTGTCTAGTAGCTTTGAGATTTTTGGTGAAAAATTAAATTTGTTGGGTACTAAAATGGATGATGATGATGAGTTCCACAAGATTGTTGTGGTTATTAATCTGGATATGTCGAGCAAACAAATTGGAATTGGGTCAGAAAGATCGATGAGTGCTTGTAGTTTCGTATTAAATAATTTGTATGAAACACTGACGAATGATGGTGACAGTAACAACAGCGAGAAAGAATTTTGTTTACAAGTTGATAGAGTTCAAGAATCTTCTGGTAGGTTTAGCAAAAAGAGAAAATTTGATACAGATATTCAGAGTGAAAAAACTAAAATACATTATGCTTTTGAAGATTTTAATGTTCAGGAAATTTTGAATGCTTTGTTCGACTTCTTCACCTTGGAAAAAGGATTTCTTCATAAAGCTGAGGGCTTTGTTGGGAAAATTCACAAATTTAGGGTTATAAAAAGTGGACTGAAGATTATGAAACTGAAAATGGAAAATGTTGCGGCTTTTGAGTTGGGAGACATATGCCCTGTTTGCTTGAAGATTTTTGAAGAAGAATCAGTCGTGGTGTTCATGCCATGTTCACATATGTTCCATAGGAGATGTGTATTTACATGGCTATCAAACAGCAACACTTGCCCAATATGTAGGGAAGGTTGTTCTGTCTGAGTTATTATTGTTGTTCATTTTTTTTTTTACTATATTTAAAGATAAATTTATGTACGGTCAAATTTCCAATTTGCTTGGGACCAATCGACGCAGAATTATTATTATAATTATTATTGTTGTTGTTGTTGGAAAAGGTTATTTTTATTTTCTATTCATTATTTACCGTCAATACCATTGGGGCAAAGCTATAATGGACGAATGTGGTTAGTATCGAAATTACATATATAGAGAGAGTATATTAATATTCCATTATATTTAAATTATATACATATATTATACCCAACCCAATACCAAATCTCAACCCCCAACTACAGGCCCAACCCATTCCCATTATAATATATATTACGCCAAGTGCCTAACCCTAATCACTTTCACTAATCAGTAGATAGTCACA
>NW_025891949.1:0-1261 GCF_002878395.1 Capsicum annuum
TATCATTATTATTAGGGTGCTAGTTATCTGCGCAGTTCATACGTCTACAGGAGGATAATTAAACCAGATGTCTCTTCTTTTAACCATGGACTTATTACTGGGTTGTGCCTTGGAGCAATCATATTCATATTTTATGTTATATGATGATGCAAGTCTAGCCTTGCCATATTTTGTAATTGTTGTATTTCTTTGGATGCTAAGACAGAGGTGTGAGCTTCGAGCAGGAGTACATATAGTTGTTGCTACTCCGGGAAGACTTATAGATCATTTACAACAAGGAAATACTTCCCTCAGCAGGATCACTTTTGTTGTTTTGGATGAGGCTGATAGGATGCTTGACATGGGGTTTGAACCTCAGATAAGAGAGGTATCTTCTTTTTCGCTTTTGTTTAATTTTTTTCACAAGGGATCATTATTTTCCATTTCACCTATTTATCTGGTCTTCTGTGACTCATTTTTGAATTTCTCTGATGTTGTGAGGAATATGCCTGCTGTTTTCTGGTTTCTTACACATATTTGCTAGCCAATTTAGTAGCTGTTTTGCTACCGCAAACTATAGAACAGTGCTTGATAATTCCTTTTTACTTTATTTAGTTCTGCTAGTATCTTTTTGTAAAATCAGAAAACCGTTAATGTCATTTGACATCCAAATTATTATCTCTGCCTTTTGCTCATTGACTACTGTAATATGTTACAGAGACCAATTTGGTGTCAAAGTGGAATGATCCAATTGTTGTTTTTGCTGGTTCGTCATGACTAAATATGCACATGTCAAACACCATAAATGATAACTTCCAAGTTCGACTGTCTGCTTTTGTATGTGATAAGAATCGGGTTACGTTAATAAACAAGAAAATAATGCGGAAGCAAAAAAACCCTAATATTAAAGACAAGAAATTCAAGATGGATGAAATTTGAGAATAAATCTCCAATTTTGAGATGAAGTGCTAAAAACCCTAATTGATCTTAGTATTCAAAATTAATGGATTAAGACTAATTATGATACCAATAGAGACAATTCAAGAACTTAGATCCAAAGGTGATCTAGACCCCTATTTTGAAGAAATTAAAGACAACAATTAGTATAAGACTAATCACCTTCTTTAATTAACTTTAATAGAAACCAAAGATATCAAGTTAAGAATTAATCTTACCTCCTAAAGAATCGTTCTTATAGGGTTGCAAGTAAATCCCAAGTAGCCACACACAAAGGTATAAGAGAAACTCTCAATTAATAATAATGTTGTCCGATTGAAAATAA
>NW_025891950.1:0-2062 GCF_002878395.1 Capsicum annuum
GGTGCCTACGTATCTCTTTCTTGGGAATTCAGATCAAACGTAGTTCGTACATAAAAGTAAAGGATAAATTATCCTAAGGGATTGACCGAAGATGACTTAGAATTCCTACGTATCCCTTTCTTGGGAATTTAGGTCAAACGTAGTTCATACATAAAATGAAGGGATAAATTATCCTAAGGGGTTGACCGAAGCCGACTTAGGCCGCCTACTTATCCCTTTCTTTGGAATTCAGGTCAAACGTAGTTCGTACATAAAAGGAATAGATAAATTTTCCTAAGGAGTTGACCGAAGCCGACATAGGCCGCCTACATATCCCTTTCTTGGGAAGTCAGGTCAAACGTAGTTCGTACATAAAAAGAAAGGGATTCTAGGCAATTATACATCATAAATCAAATATTACCATAAAGGCGATTACAGATAAACCAAGGAAATAAAACTAAAAAATCCTTCAAACATAGTTTCTCTTTATCACATCAGAATTGATTAGTTCGGTCCACTCTTGACCATCTATATCAGGTAGGATTAGGGATCCTCCAAGGTGGGAGTCTCTCAATTTTCAAATTCCTCTATATCTTCTACTAACTGTTCCTCATCACCTTCTTCTGTTCATCTTCATTCCCTTTACTTTGTTCGTCTAACCCTTTTCATGATATGACATTGGCAGGTTTTTAAATTGTTTCTACCAAAATAAACCATTTTAGATGATAACAAGATAATAAGTCATATTTCAAAATAAATTCTTAATAAAGGGAGACCTTTTGGAAAATAAATAAAAACTATGACTCATGACCCGCGCAAATGCGGGCCCACGCCTTTTAAAAGCTGTAAAACATGAAATAAAAATTTAAGACATAAAAAGGTGGATCACGAGTCCTCCTCTGGATCATCACCTATTTTAACAACCACTAGTAATTGTCCTTTCATCTACCCCGACGAGCGACGGATTATGAGAGGAGTGAAAGTCCAATTTGGTAATGCATCTCCTGTGCAACCTTCCTCACCCCGTCATACTTTGGGAAATCCTCTAGTATATCATTGAATCCCTCAAACAGATATCTTATCCCATCCTCAAGACCATCATCCTTTAATATTTCACGCGCAGGAAAGACTGGTACTTGAGTGATGATGGTTTAGACATACTTGTCTTTGACTTATATCCAATCTCATCTTCTTTTCTTGGCTGGTATCCTAAATCATGTTTAGATATTTTTTTTTGTGATCATAATAGGCTCAATAATTCCTTTAAAATTCTTGCTCAAGACAATTAAGGGAGCCATGACTTTCTTTATCTTCTTCTCTCCTTTTGTCTTTTTGGGATTTTTTGAATTTACCTTAGTGATGGTCTTGGTAGACACCCATTCACCCGTTATTTCTATCCATGATTAGTCAATAGATTACTATTGACATTTGGTGCTGGTGACTTGAGAGTGATGACTTTCTAATCGATCAAGTCTTGAATCCTATGCTTTAGGTTAGTGCAATCCTCGATACGATGCCCTGCCACTCTCGAATGATAGGCATAATTTTGATCGGTATAATAGAATCGAGAATTGGGATTGATAAGTTTTGGTTGGATAGGCTGTAAATGACCGGTGTCCTTCAATCTCTCAAAGAGTTGGGTATGACTTTCAGACAATGGTGTGAATTTTGGGGAGGCCTTTTCTCGAGGTTTGGACGTGGGGGTTACAGTGATTTTGAGTAGCAGGAGGAGGTACTTGATGATAATTTAGAGGCGTTTGGATGTTTGTTCGGTTATTTGAGAGGGTAGCTTAGCCATGAGGCTAATAATTTGGCTGTGGAACTTGACATTGGGGTAAAATATTTGGCTGTGGAGCATGGTATTGGGATTGGATATTTGGAAGTGGAGCTTGGTATAGGGATTGGATATTTGGAAATAGAGCTTGGCATTGGGATTGGATATTTGGAAATAAAGCTTGATATTGGGATTGGATATTTGGAAATAGAGCTTGGTATTTGGATTGGATATTTGGAAATAGAGCTTGGAATTGGGATTGGATATTTGGAAATAGAGGTTGATATTGGGATTGGATATTTGGAAATA
>NW_025891951.1:0-3418 GCF_002878395.1 Capsicum annuum
TTTGTATAAAGTTAAACAAGTAACAAATATATCCTATGTGGCAATTCATGTCCTGGATGACATTTACGTGTATTATACCACGTAAATATATATGTCAAATTAAAGAGTATGTATATATATTATGCCTAAATTATTTGTTGTTTATTAATTTTTATAATACAAGTTGATGAAAGAATTTGTGCTGTATATGGTCAACTTCTTAAAAGTAATTCAATGGTGGAAGTAAAATAGAGATATCTAAAGAAGGAAAAGATTATTCTCAGTTTATATGTCGTTATTTTTCTTTATCCGTCCCAAAAAAATTATCATCTTTTTTTATTTGACAATTATTTAATAGCATTATCTTTGTTTTATTCTTATTAGATCTCACTTA
The DNA here is from genome assembly GCF_002878395.1 of Capsicum annuum. Classification (NCBI taxonomy): domain Eukaryota; kingdom Viridiplantae; phylum Streptophyta; class Magnoliopsida; order Solanales; family Solanaceae; genus Capsicum; species Capsicum annuum. Next base: position 374 of record NW_025891951.1, read on the forward strand.
ATAAAAAAAAATAACTAAAAATAAATATTAAAGTGACTTTAAAAAAAAATTGTAACCTTTATAAAATTATTATTTATTTTTTAAATTACATCTCATAAAATACGGATGGTGGAAGTATATAACAATCTTATCAACGACATCATTGTTGCTTTTATCTTTTTGTCTTTGGATGATTTGACATTTTATTTTAAGTCACAATATAAATGAGAATAAAGAAGATGATGAAGAAGAATTAGGGTCCGTTTGGATTAGACTAATTATCAAATGCAATAAAAGTTTGTTTAAAATAAACTGGTGATACGATGTATTGATTCACTTTGTATAATATCAAAATGATAAGTAGTATAAAGTGAATTGATACATTAATACAGAGCAAATACAACTCCAATCAAAATAAATAAATTTCAAACTCTCGTTATACAGGTAATATTTTTAACTCTCACTATTTATAAATACAAGATATGTACATATATCTTTGCCATATTCGATAATTTTTCTTTGAATTTATATTTATGCAACAACAACAACAACAACAACAAAAAACTTAGTGTATTCCCACATCGTGGGGGTCTGGGGAGGGTAAGATGTACGCAGTCCATACCACTACCTCTGAAGAAGTAGAAAGGTTGTTTCCGATAGACCCCCGGCTCGAGACAAGGAATAATAATTAAATTCATAATAAAGCATGGAACAAGATGACACAACACAAATACGACATCCACAAGTAATAGTAACCAAAGAAAAGTAAATAAAATCGTAATAGAGCATGAAACAAGGTGTCTTAGCAAGAATAATACACCCACCAAGTAATACCCTGCACTAGCTATCCGAACTGACACTAGCCTTCTATCCTAATTCGCGTTCTCCAGATCTTCCTATCTAGAGTCATGTCCTCAGTAAGCTGTAACTGCTCCATGTCCCGCCTAATCACCTCTTTCCAGTACTTCTTCGGTCTACCCCTACCCCGCCTAAAACCATCCAAAGCTAGCCTCTCACACCTACGAACCGGGGCATCCGTGCCCCTCCTCATCACGTGTCCGAACTATCTCAGTTGGACTTCCCGCATCTTGTCCTCCACTGAAGTCACTCCAACCTTCTCCCGGATAGTCCCATTCAGAACTTTATCACCCCTAGTTAGCCCTTACATCTAACGCAACATTTGTATTTCCGCCACCTTCATTTTTTAATGTGGGAGTTGTTGACTGCCAACACTCTGCTCTATACAATATGGCCGGACGAACTGTCACCCTGTAGAATTTGCCTTTAGGCTTGGGTGGCACCTTCTTGTCACACAACCCCTCCCCCCACCCCCCACCCCCGATGTGAGCTTCCACTTCATCCATCCCACCCCAATATGGTGTGAGTCATCCTCGTCAATCTCACTATTCCCTTGAATCATGGACCCAAGATACTTGAAACTATCCCTCTTACATACCACCTGTGAATCTAACCTTTCTACCACCTCGTTCTCCTGCCTCACGTCATTAAACTTGCATTCCAAATATTCTGTCTTGCTCCTACTCAACCTGAACCCTTAGGACTCAAGAGTCTGTCTCCATACCTCTAATTTATCATTCACACCCCCTCGCATCTCATTAATCAAAACTACATCATCTGCAAAAAGCATACACCAAGGCACCTCTCCTTGGATACGCCGCGTTAACACATCCATCACCAAAGAAAATAAAAACGGGCTAAGAGTAAATCCCTGATGCAAACCTGTCAAGACAGGAAAATGCTCTGAGTCTCCTCCCACCGTCCTCACTTGGGTCTTAGCTCCATCATACATGTCCTTGATTACTCTACTATACGTTACTGGGACCCCACTCACCTCCAAGCATCTCCAAAGAACCTCCCTAGGGACTTTGTCGTACACCTTCTCCAAGTCAATAAACATCATGTGCAGGTCCTTTTTCTTTTCCCTATACTGTTTCACCAGCCTAGGCACCAGGTGAATTGTCTCCGTCGTCGAGCGTCCGGGCATAAATTCAAACTGGTTCTCCAAAATAGATACTATCTTTCTCAACCTCACCTCGACCACTCTCTCCCAATTCTTCATAATGTGACTCAATAACTTAATACCCCTAAAATTGTTGCAACTCTGAATATCATCCTTGTTCTTATATAGAGGGATCATACTGCTCCATCTCCAAGCCTCAGGAATTTTCGCCGTCTTGAAAATGCTGTTAAAAAATCCAGTCAACCACTTTAACCCAGCCTTGCCAGAAAACTTCCAAAAATCCACAGGAATCTCATCAGGCCCCGTCGACTTGCCCCTTCACATTCTGCGAATAGCCTCTCTAGCCTCCTCCACCTTAAAACGTCTACAATAACTAAAATCCCGATACTCTTCTAAGTGCTCCAGCTCCCCTAACACAATAGCTCTATCCCCTTCATCATTCAAGAGCCTAAGGAAATACGACTGTCATCTTTTCTTAATGTGACTGTCCTCCACCAACACTCTACCATCCTCCCTCTTAATGTACTTCACCTGATCGAGGTCACGTCCCTTCCTCTCCTTAGCCTTAGCGAACCTAAACAACCTCTTTTCCCCTTCTTTCTCCTCCAACCCCGCATACAAGCTCTCAAACGTTGTTGTCTTAGCTGCAATAACTGCTAACTTAGCCTCCTTCTCAGCTAACTTATACTCTTTCCTGTTTACCCGTTTCTATTCTCCATCCTTACTCTCAACCAACTTAGCATACGCCCCTTTCTTAGTCTCCACTTTCTTCTCAACTTCTTCATTCCACCACCAATTCCCTCGATGATGCCCGTCCCGGCCCTTGGAAACACCCAACACCTCACTAGCATTCTCCCTGATGCACCTAGCCACCCTATCCCACATACTATCTACGTCCCCCTACACTCTCACCCCCTCATTCCCGCCACCTTCTCTCCTATCTCCCGTGAATTTACAGACGTCAAGCTGCCCCACTTAATTCTAGGTCGGCCCTCCTCACCCCTCCTCTTCCTATCCTTCTTTATACCCAAGTCCATCACCAAGAGCCTATGTTGGGTCGAAAGATTCTCACTTGGGATGACTTT
>NW_025891952.1:0-3060 GCF_002878395.1 Capsicum annuum
GGGGTTCGGACGTGATGTGAGCTAAAAATCCATCGGGGAATTCCAGGGAGGTTGGGGCTCATCGCAGTGTGGTACGTTTAATTTTTTGTGGCCATTTGGATGGACAAACGAGCGAAACTGCACGAACGGGGCATTTTAGGGCCAAATCGGCGTGCCATAGCCCATGGTTTTAAGGTGGGCCAGGGGTTCGGGAATGCTGTGGGCCAAAAATTGACTGGGGCGTGATATGGACTAAAAATTAATCATGGTGTGCCAGGGAGGTTGGGGATCATCCCAGTGTGGTTCATTTAATTTTTCGTGGCCATTAGTGTGGACAAACGGGTGAAATAGCGCGAGCGGGGCATTTTCGGGCTAAATAGGTATGCAATAACATATGGTTTTGGGGGTGGACTCGGGATCTGAGCGTGTGGCTGGAAGAAAATTGACCGTGGCGTGCCGGGGAGGTTGGGCCTCATCCTAGCATGGTTCGTTTAATTTTTTGTGGCCAGCTGGGTGGACAAATGGGTGAAATATGGGAACGGGGCTTTTTCAAGCTAAATCGATGTGGTATAGCCCTCGGTTTTGGGGGTGGGCCCGGGGTCCGGGTGTGCTGTGGTCTGAAAATAGATCGGGGTATGCTTGGGAGGTTAGGGATCGTCTCAGTGTGGTCTATTTAATTTTTCGTGGGCATTTGGGTGGACTAACGGGCAAAACGACGCGAACAGGATATTTTTGGGCCAAATCGATGTGCTATAGCCCACAGTTTTAGGGGTGGGCCCGGGTCTGGGCGTATTGTAGGCTGAAAATCGATCAGGGTGTGTCAGGGAGGTTGGGGATCATTCCAGTGTGGTCCGTTTTATTTTTTGTGGCCATTTGTGTGGAAAAACGGCAAAACTGCATGAATGGGACACTGTTGGGCCAAATCAGTGTAGCATAGCCCACGATTTTGGGGATGGGCCCGGGTCCGGGCGTACTATATGCCAAAAATCAACCGAGAAGTGCCAGGGAAGTTGGGGATTGCCCCAATGTGGTCCATTTAATTTTCCGTGGCTATTTGGGTGGACAAACGGACAAAACGAGCGAATGGGGCACTTTCAGGAAAAATTGGTGTGCTATAGCCCATGATTTTGGGGGTGGGTTCGTGGTCCGGGCATTTTGTGGTCCAAAAATTGATTGGGGCATGCCACGGAGGTTAATGATCGGGCCAAATTGGTGTGTTATTTCACACGGTTTCAGAGGTGGGCACAGGGTCTGAACGTGTTGTGGGCCATAAATCAACCAGGGCGTGCCAGGGAGGTTGGGGATCATCCCAGTTTGGTTCGTTTAATTTTTTGCGGTCATTTGGGTGGACAAACGGGTAAAACGGCATGAATGGGGTATTTTCGAGCCAAATCGATGTGCTATAGCCCACAATTTTGGGGGTGGGCCATGGGTCCGAGCGTGCTGTGGGCCAAAAATTGACCGAGGTATGCTATGAGCTTAAAAGTTTTCGGGTCATGCCAGGGAGGTTGGGGATTGTCCCAGTATGGTCCGTTTAAATATTCATGGCTATTAGGCTGGATAAACGGGTGAAACGGTGCGAACGGGGCATTTTTAGGCCAAATGGTTATGCTATAGTATATGGTTTTGGGGGTGGACTCGGGGTCCGAGCGTTCTGTGGGCAGAAAATTGACCGGGGCCTGTAAGGGAGGTTGGGTATTGTCCCAGTATGGTCTGTTTAATTTTTGGTGGCCAGTTGGGTGGACAAACGGGCAAAATGGCCGGAACGGGGGCATATTCAGGCCAAATCGGTATGGTATAGCCCACGGTTTTGGAGGTAGGCTTGGGGTCTGGGCGTGCTGTGGGCCAAAAATTATCTGGGCCGTGCTAGAGAGGTTGAGAATCATCCCAGTGTGATTTTTTTAATTTTTCATGGGCTTTTGGATGGATAAAATGGCGAAATGGTGTGAACGGGGCATTTTTTGGGCTAAATTGGTGTGCTATAGTGCATGGTTTTGGGGGTGGGCCCGGGGCTCGGTGTATTGTAGGCCGAAAATCGATTGGGGTATGTCAGGAGGTTGGGGATCATCCCAGTGTGGTCCATTTTATTTTTTGTGGCCATTTGTGTGGACAAATGGCAAAACAGCATGAATAGGACACTTTTGGGCCAAATCGGTGTAGCATAGCCCATGATTTTGGGGGTGGGCCCAGGTCCGGGTGTGCTGTATGGAAAAAATCAATCGGGAAGTGCCAGGGAAGTTGGGGATTGTCCCAGTGTGGTCTATTTAATTTTCCGTGGCTATTTGGGTGGACAAAAGGGCAAAACGCGCGAATGGGGCACTTTCGGGAAAAATTGGTGTGCTAGAGCCTATGATTTTGGGGGTGGGTTCGTGGTCCGGGCGTGTTGTGGTCCAAAAATTGATTGGGGCATGCCAGGGAGGTTGAGGATCGTCCAAGTATGGTCCATTTAATTTTTCGTGGCCATTTGGATGGATAAACTGGCGAAACGGCACGAACAGGGAATTTTTACGCCAAATTGGTGTGCTATAGCCCTCGGTTTTGGGGGTAGGCTCAGGGTTCGGGCGTGCTATGGGTGTACAAACGGGTGAAATGGCACGCACGGGGCATTTTTGGTCCAAATCGGTGTGCTATAGCCCACGATTTTGGGGGTGGGCCTGAGGTCCGAGCGCGTTATAGACCAAAAATCTACCGGGCATGCCAGGGAGGTTGGGGATCATCCCACTGGGGTCCATTTAATTTTTTGTGGCCATTTGGATGGACAAAAGTGCAAAACAGCTCGAACGGGGCACTATCGAGCCAAATCGATGTGCTATAGCAGACAGTTTCAGGGGTGGCCTAGGGTTCAGGCATTCTGTGGGCTGAAAATCGATCGAAGAGTGCCAGGGAGGTTGAGGATCATCCCATTATGGTCCATTTAATTTTTCAGGACCATTTGGATGGACAAACAGGTTAAACAGTGTGAACGGGGCTTTTTTTAGGTAAAATGGGTGTGCTATAGCCCACGAATTCAGGGGTAGGCCCAGGGTCCATGTGTGATATGGGATGAAAATCAATCGGGGCATGCTAGGGAGGTTGGGAATC
>NW_025891953.1:0-1071 GCF_002878395.1 Capsicum annuum
GGGTGTTAGGTTGCTTGATTCAACTGAGGGAAGTACTTTGGTGTAAAGTAGTTCTGAATCCTGTTTAGTTTCAGAAGTGAAGGAGAAGTAAGATCGAGATCCTAGTTTGGTCAGACTAAAGGAGTCAGTTAAGGACCAAAAGGTAGAGGTTTTCTTGCAAGAAGGAGATGGCATATTGAGATTGTAGGGTAGGTTGTATGTTCCGTGTGTTAATGATTTGAGGCAGAGGATTATGGCTAAAGAGCATGGTGCACGGTATTCCATTCATCCTAGCGCTACCAATATGTACCGCAACTTGTGGGAAATCTATTGGTGGGGCGGTATAAAGAATGATATAGCTGAGTTGGTAGCAAAGTGTGCAACGTGCCAACAGGTTAAGGTAGAGAACCAAAGACCTGGTGGTGTGGTGCCAGAGTTTGGTATACCCACTTAGAAGTGGAACGAGATGTATATGGACTTCGTGATTGGTTTACCTCTTTTGCGTCGTCATCATGATTCTATTTGGGTTATTGTAGATAGGCTGACTAAGTCTGCACATTTCTTACCCGTGCATACATCTTATACAACTGAGGATTATGCTAGGTTGTACATCTAAGAGTTTGCTAAGTTTCATGGTGTTCCCTTGTCTATCATTTCAAATATTGGTACTCAATTTACTTCTCAGTTTTGAAGAATGTTTCAGCAGGGTCTTGGTACCCAAGTTCATTTGAGTTTTGCTTTTCATCCGTAGACAGATGGTCCGGCTAAGAGGACCATTCAAACTCTAGAAAATATGTTAAGAGCATGTGCACTTGATTTCAAAGGTAGTTGGGATGAGCACTTGCCATTGATAGAGTTTTCTTATAACAATAATTACCATGCTAGTATCGAGATGGAACCATTTGAGGCTTTGTATGGTAGAAGATGTAGATCACCCATTGGTTGGTTTTAAGTGGGTGAAGTACTGTGATTGGGCATGATGCAGTGTTTGAGGCTATGGAAAAAGTTAAGTTGATTAGAGAAAGGTTGAAGACAGCTCAGGGTCGTCAAAAGTCATATGGCGATGTGAGGAGAAGAGGTCTTGAGTTTGAG
>NW_025891954.1:0-1902 GCF_002878395.1 Capsicum annuum
CAATTAAAAAAATATTGGCAAAATATCAAGTAAAAAATTAGAGGTGAATATTTGCATAGATTTGTTAATCATTGCAAATAATAAAGATAATTATATTCTAACTTACAAAATACATTAAATCTCTATTAAATAAAGTATGAGGAAGTGAATATTTTTTTAAAATCTCTTATGCATTAGAATGGGTATATCTTATTTATAAAAATGAAGATCTCTTATAAAAAGTCTGTAAAACTAAATAAAAAATAAAAAATTATAACATACAAAATCAATTCTCCTCAATAATATAACCATGTACGAAAGTATATATTATCTATATGTATATATTGATATATATATATATATATATATATATATATATATTACTCTTATATATAAATGAAGAGTTTTGGTACTACTATTTTGTCTTTTAGTGCCTACTTGCTATTACTATTATTATTATTATTATTATTATTATTCATTTTTTTACTATTACTATTACTACTGCTATTATTATTATCACTTTTTTTTTTACTATTACTATTGCTACTATTATTTTTTTCCCCCTACTAATATATATAATATTTAAGTAAAAGTTTGGTAATACTAGTAATTTGTCTTTTAGTAGTACCAAACCTTTGCTTTATTAGTAGTAGAACATTACTATTATTACTATTATTTCTATTTCTATTCTATTCTATTTATTATTATTATATTATTTTTACTTAATATATAAGTGAAGGTTGGGGTGACTATTAAGGGTATTTCGATAATTTTAGTCACCCCAACCTTCACTTCTATATAGTAGTAAATTAAATGATTACACATGCATATGATTTTTCTTTTATTTATTAGTTTTGTCCTCATTTTTATGGTGCAATAAAATAGTTACATATGCATATTATTTTTTTTTTATATTTATTAGTTTAATTTTGTCCTCATGTATTATTTTAATAATATTTTTATTTAGATCTTTGTAATTGAATTATACATGGTAGTATTTTTTTTTATAAATATCTTTTTGATCCTTATAAATATCTTTTTGATCCTTATTATGTTAACATCGGTTCATTGTACTACATTTCTTTTCTTTTACTCCTATTCTAAACAATTACAACAAGTAGAAAATAATCTTTTGCAAAGTTGGATCTCTTTTGCACATTAGTGTTGTCATGGGCACAGGTATCCAGTGTGTGTGTGTATATATATATATATATATTAGTGATAAGGGTAAAGTTGAAAAAAAATGGTTAATTATCTCATGATCTCTTAAATATGTAAGTTATTTTGAGACAAATTTTTTTAGCTAACATATTAACTATTTTGAGATGGAGAAAGTAAAATTTTGCTAAGAATTTTCTCATAATCATTAAGTTTTAAGAGTTGCACGCCAAATTTTGGTACTTCCAGTAAGTATATTTAAAGGCAAAGGTGTTCCGTCGTGCTTAAATTCTAGTCTGCCTCTGATTAACTAGGTGTATAAAACTAGTGTAATTTTTTTAATTCCTTATATTTTATCCAATCAATGTGAGAGATAGAATAGGAGAGTTATTTAAAGGGATCAATTATCTCCTTTCCCGCGTTAATTTAGGTAAAAAGTTTCAATTTTAATAATATATGGTTTCCTTAAGGTTAGAATTAATTAAATTGAGATCTCATTATTAATTAGTAAGATCATCTTAAAAATTAAAATAGGTATAGAGATTACGTAATTGTGTATGCATGCAATTAAGGTAATTAATAACAAAAACTGACAAGTTCCTTTCTTTAAGATTTGAATGAATTAAATTTGACATCTCTTTATTAGTTAACCATATATTTTAATTTTGGCCTTAAAATTTGAGGTCTCTATATTAAGTATGAGTATTATTATTATTAGTATCTGTAAAAGGTCTATACATTTTAGTCTATTATATAATAGGCATA
>NW_025891955.1:0-6359 GCF_002878395.1 Capsicum annuum
ATAACTCCTCCTCTATATGTTAGGGTATTGGGTCACCCTGACTTTCAGGAGGTTGACTACTACGATACTCACCAACAAGACACGTATATTCGTCCTATATTCAAAGTACAGTTAATACTAAAAGTCAAAAAATATTAAAGTAGTTATAATTGAATAATATCAACTTTGAGAACAAGATTCATAAATTCAAAATTTGTTTCTTACGTGGACAACTTTTGCACGAGCTTCAACCCAGACATCTTCATCAGTCGGGTTTTTTTTCTTTCTCATATGAGTCTCCTTGAAAAGCTCATCAGTTGGTATTTTCCTACTCTTTTTTTTCCTGCATATGAAAAAATTATCAATGTTCAAATAATAAAAAAATTGAAATAGAAACAAACAATTAAAACTGTAAAAGTTACATACCATTTTTTTCAGCACAACAAGAGTACTTCTGGCACCCGTAGTATGTAGGGAGCCACCCTTAGATGATGCGGACTTTCTTTTCTTTTTCCCTCAACAATTGGTATTCTTGGCTACTCCAATGGCGATGATACAGTTGTCATGCGGCTTTAGGAATCCACTTAGGTTTTACCAATTTGGTTTGGGCATAATCTAAGAGACCGTTAAATTTGGTTCTATATCTTCTGAAAAAATTCCTCTTTAAAAGAAATGTATTTGCATCATTCTACCAGTAAAATTTCTACAACAAAAATATAATATTCAATCTTTTGTTCTAACAAAGTGTTAATAAGTAGTCGATAAGTTAAATCCTTACCTTAAATTTTTCAAACATTCTTTCCCTGTCAATTTTTGGAACCTTTTGCCAGCTGGTCCAGTAGCCGTTGAAGTGCCGAGAAATGCATATTCGCGCCTTTTTTCCAACTCCAGCATCCGGCCTAAACCTATAATACAAGATCAAACAGTAATTTCATAGAGCATAATAATATAGTAATGAAAAAATGAATGACGTTATTATATTTAGAAATCTTATCCTCTCGCAAATGAAACAAGATAAATTCTATCAGAATCATCTCTGTCTCCTGGTTTTCTAGTAAGTAATGGTGGATACACTGGCGTGGGTGGATCTAAATCACTAGATGGAGTACCTCCAAGCTGAAGATCTGACAACCCAAAATATCCAGCAAAATTACTGTGCGAATCTGCGTGACTGCGGCCGGAGGGTATCGATGATGGTAGATATCTGGATAGGCCAGCGACCGTCCGATAGTACCGTGCTGGCTGTGGCACGGTCATAAGAGTAGAATGAGTCGATGTAGACCCATGAAGTGGCCCCACATGCGTAGGAGTAGGTATCGAATCCTCGGATGACCTAGAATATGAGGGTCGTGCTGTCGCATCAGCAAACTGACCCTCATATATATGAATACCTGTCAGTCGTCTATAAGGCAAAGGTTGTTTTTTCTTCTTTGGTTTCGTAGTATCAACTTTTCCCTTACCCTTTTCACCTCTGCCTGACATCTAAATTATGTTAAGTTAATAAGTAGTTAGTTCCTACAAAATGAATATATAAGAAAATATTCCAAATAACTAATTTCAAGTTACTAATTCACATTTCAAATCGCTCCAACAACAACGAGATATAGAAAAGAATATTTTTATTACTATATAAATCATGGAAAAGTGAAAACAACAATCTTAAACAGTATATTACATATCAATCTTAAACAAGAAACATAAAGGTAAATATATAGTACAAAACATAAAGACATCAATACATAATAAATACAACCTATACAACTAATCCTCCTCTTCTGAAGACTCTCCACTAAACCATTCACCCTCTTCGGAGGTTCCCTCATCTCCTACCCACTCAACCTCTTCTTCCGCAATATTAACTTCTTCAAATATATTTTCCGGGTGATTCAAACTGTCCACTAATTCAACGTCCACTGGCTAGTGATCAATCTGCATTTTAGTTTAATACGCAGTCTCCATCACATTCTCAACTTCCACCCGGCCTATAGGCTTTGTTTTGATTACACCCCACCAATCAGACTTGTCATTGCATAATGGATAAGGAGCATAATACACTTGTTTAGCATTTTGCGCTAGAACAAATGAATCGTAAATAGGATACGGCCTATTGTGCTTCACTTCAATGATGTTATGCTCCTTATGTACTCTTGTGTCTCTTGTGCTTGGATCAAACCACTTACATCGAAAGAGGACAAATTTTTTATTGGGAAACCAGCATACTCCAATTCTAAGATCTCGTGTATGATGCCAAAGTAATCAACATCATCATCACCCTTAACCCAAACACCACTATTGTTTGTTTTCCTTGTTCTGGAGTGTTGTTCGATGGAAAATTTAAACCCATTTACTTTGTATTGGGACATTGCATTAGCTTCAACTGGACCCAAAGAAATATCCCTCAAGAGCTGATCGTATGCGGTTGTATTTGGTGAATGGTGTACCTAAAAATATTATACATATATATATATTTTAATTGAGGAATGTGTAAATATTGAAAAATTGTAGAAATATTAATACACTTACGAACCTCATTTTAAACCATGTTGCAAAAGATGCATACACTTGATTTTGGTGGAATTGAGTCTTAAATGAACTGAACATCCAACATGCAAAACACAGTTAGTTTGTTTAAGAGAATGAGTAAACAAATAAGATATGTTAAAATTTTAATCTTTTTACTTCAGAAAGGGCTCAATTTTCGGGCAATTCAGCAAGACATACAAAGTTGCTGATTTGCGCTCCATAGGAGTGAGCCAGCGAGTTATGGTCTTTTTAGGCTTACAACCATATTGATTGAAAATTGATATCAGTTGCAAATGAGGCTCATTCACATCATCCTGATGACGATTCGGTTGGTTTCTTGAACAAACAACTTTATCACGAAAGTAGTATGAACAAAATTGAGAAGTTCTTCTTGCAAGATATGCCTCAACTATAAAGCTTTCCACCCTATGTTTGTTTTTGAGACCCCTTTTCAATTTTTCAATTGCCCTGTACAATCTTAAGGTTAGATGTTTACTATATTTAAAAAAGATATGCATGAATTTAAATATGTTGCAAATGCTTACTGTTCGAATGGATACATCCACTTAGTTTGAACTGGATAGCCTAGCCGAGCTTTGTGCAAAAGGTGAATAGGAAGATGTTCCATCACATCGAAGAACACTGGCGGAAAAATCTTCTCCAGCTTGTTGGTGATAACAACAAAATTACTTTTCTTTCGCGCCAGATTTTCTTCTTTTAATGTAGTGGCATATATGTCTTTGAATAACAAACTGATCTCTGCTATTGATTTCCATATGTTTTCAGGTAAACCAATAAAAGCAATTGGAAGTAATTGTTCCATGAAAACATGACAATCATGGCTTTTTCATGCAAGATTTCTTGTGCCATATCAACCCTCTTTCCCAAATTTGAGGCATATCTATCGGGCATCTTCAAACTTTGAACCCACTCACATATTTGACGTTTTTGGTCAAACTTGAATGTAAAACTAGCCTTGGGCTTAAGAACATTACCGTTGGGCCCCTACTGTAAGCGTAATTCTCTGCGGTTGTAATATTCTGGTAAGTCAAGACTGGCCATAGGATTATTCTTTGTTTTGTCGGTGACATCCATAACTGTGTTGAATAAGTTGTCAAAATAGTTCTTCTCAGTATGCATGACATCAATATTATTACTAAGTAAATTATCTGACCCATATTCTAACTCCCAGAATTTACTTTGATTAGTCCAGTTATGCGAAATGCCATATCCATCAAGCCTGTACAATTGCTCCTCGCTGGCTTTAGGCAAATCCTGAACTTTTTCCCAGACGTCATGACCAGACAGCCTTGAAAGTAGACCATTATGTTCCCTTCTATTCCTTCTGAAAGCATTCTTGAATCTTCTAAATTCATGATCTGATGTCAAGAAACAACGATGACAATCAAACCATGAATTTTTCCTGCCATGTCTCAATGTGAAAGATTTTGTTTTTTTCTATGCAGTATGGACAAGCCAGCTTTCCAGCTGTCATCCACCCAGACAATATTTCATAAGCAGGAAAATCATTAACAGTCCACATTAGATATGCACGCAGATTGAAATTCTATTTAAGTGAGATGTCCCAAGTTTCAACGCCCTCATGTCATAAAATTTGAAGTTCATCGATCAAAGATTACAACTAAACATCTATTCCGCTTTTTGGATTAAACGGTCCAGGAACAACACAATTCAAAAATATATATGGGCTAGTCATCAGCATTTCAGGAGGAAGATTATAAGGGGTGATAAATACAGGTCAACATGAATATGGCGCATCACCAATTGAAAAAGGAGAGAAGCCATCTGCACATAATCCCAAATGAATATTTCATGGCTCAGCTGTAAAATCTAGATAAGTTGCATCAAAATGCTTCCAATCCTCTCCATCAGATGTATGAAACATAACACTAGTGGGCCTTCTATTTTCATTGTGTCAACTCATATGAGGAGCTGAGCTGTTTGAAGCATACAACCTCTGCAACCTTGGTATTAGAGGTAAATAATACATCGCCTTAATAGAAATTTGATTTTCACTAGAACCACACTTATATCGAGAGTGCTTACAAAACTTACAGGACTCTAGTTTAGTATCTTTCTTAAAGTATAACATCCAACCATTTTCACAAAAATCAATTCTAACCGAGAAGAGACCTAACTTTGACACCAATCTTTTTGCCTTTAGAAAGAATTAGGAACCTCCAAGCCGGGGCCAACTAACTCTTTAATAAGGTCTATCATTGAGTCCATTCCTCCTTCAGCAATCTTCCAGTCAGATTTAATACTTAATAATCTAACAGTAACAGACAAATGAGAGTGTGGACACCCGTCAAACAAAGGATGACTAGCAGCATGCAATTCTTTGTAGAAATTACCGCTTCGCTATTAGGAACATCTTTGACATTTTCCCTAAAGTCGCCCCTGTGTTGCATCCCAAAAGTATCGTGCATTATTTCTGTCATCCTAGTATCTTGATATTCATTATGCCCTGCAAACCTACTACTTTCTCCAACAACAAAGTTATTTTGCGCAACATCATCATGAATACCACCCAATCTTAAAAAGTCCTCGTGAAACCCCTTTCTATAAAGATGTTCCTTTACATCTTCTTCACTAACAAGATTTATACCATCACATCTAACACAAAGACAATGAATAGTCCGAAAACGTGTCCAAACATCAAGTGTCTTAGCATGTTCAACAAATCTTTTCACACATTCAACAAATTCCTCCCTAATACCCATTCTATTATCATTATTTCGGTGATATATCCAGCTATAATCAGGTTCCATCTATGCAATAAATTAGATTCAACTAATTAGATCAAGTCACAAAAAATTAATTATCACCAACCATAACCACATTAAAAAAAAATACCTTTAAAGTCCCCACACTTAACCATTTTCAAGTGACTAACTCACCAACCAAACCACATTCAAAACAAAAAAAATTCCTTTAAAGTTCCAACACTTAACCATTTTCAAGCTACTAAGTCACCTACCAAACCACATTCAAAACAAAAAAATCCTTTTAAATTCCCTACACTTAAAAGTTTTCAAGTGACTAAGTCACCAACCAAACCACATTCAAAGCAAAAAAACTCCCCTTTAAAGTTCCTAGACTTAATTATATTCAAGTGACTAAGTCACCAAACAAACCACATTCAAAATAAAGAAATTCCCTTTAAAGTCCCTACACTTAACCATTTTCAAGCAACTAAGTCACCTACCATAACCACATTTAAAACAAAAAAATTCCTTTTAAAGTTCCTACACATAACCATATTCAAGCAACTAAGTCACCTACCAAACTAAATTCAAAACAAAAAAATTCCCTTTAAAGTCCCTACACTTAACCGTTTCGAACCAACTAAGTCACCTACCAAACCACATTCAAAACAAAAATTTCCTCTTTAAAGTCCCAACACTTAACCATTTTTCAAGCAACTAAGTCACCTACCAAGCCATATTCAAAACAAAAAAATCCCCTTTAAAGTCCCAACACTTGACCATTTTCAAGTGACTAAGTATCAAAACAAAACCACATTCAAACCACAAAATCCCCTTTAAAGTACCTACACTTAACCATTTTCAACCAACTAAGTCACCAACTAAACCGCACTCAAAAAAAAAAAATTTCCTTTAAAGTCCTACACTTAACCATATTCAAGTGACTAAGTCACCAAGCAAACCACATTCAAAAGAAAAAATCTCCTTTAAAGTCCTTACACTTAACCATTTTCAAACAATTAAGTCACCAAACAAACAACATTCAAAACGAAAAAATCTCCTTTAAAGTTCCTACACTTAACCATATTCAAGTGACTAAGTCACCTACCAAACCACATTCAAAACAAA
>NW_025891956.1:0-1363 GCF_002878395.1 Capsicum annuum
AAATGAATTGGCTGCTACATCAAATAGATGTCAATAATGATTTTCTTCAAGGGAAAGATTCAATAAGACGTGTATATTTCTCAACCTCCTAGCTATGAAGACACAAATCATCCCAACTATGTCTGCCATCTCAAAAAGGCAATTTACAGGCTTCGGCAAGCTCCTAAGGTCTGGTATGATGCATTGACTAGTTCTTTGATTCGAATGGGGTTCAAGATGTCTGAGTGTGATAATTCTCTCTTTGTTCTGCACAATATGGGAGTCACTATTTATATTCTGATCTATGTGGATGAACTCATAATCACAGGCAGTGATGAAACACTCATTCAACATATTGTTACCTCTCTTTCGAAAAAATTTTCTCTCAAGTACCTTGGTTTATTACACTATTTCTTGGGTGTTGAAGTACGCACGAATTCTGATGGCTTGTTTCTCAGTTAATCCAAGTATATACAGGAGATTCTACATGACACTCAGATACAAGACTGCAAAGGTATTCAGTCACCTATGAGCATGTCTGAGACCTTACTAGTTGATGATGGAGCACCTAAAACTGATGGAAAAGAATACAGAAGTGTGCTCGGTAAGTTCAGTACCTTTTATTTACCCTACCTGACATTACATACTCTGTGAACAAGCTTACGCAGTTCAACACCTCTCCTTCTGTGCTTTACTGGAAGGTAGTTAAGCGTATCTTCCGCTACCTTAAAGAAACATACCAGTATGGCATTCGTATTTCCCCACAGAAATTGACTGATCTCTATGCCTATACTGATGCTGATTGGGAAGGTGACATCAATCATCGCCGCTCTATCTCGGGCTACATTGTTTATCTGGGCACAACTCCCATCTCCTGGAGTTCTCGTAAGCAACCTACGGTCTCTAAATCCTCCACTGAGGTTGAATATCGTGCAGTTGCTTCTGCCTTGTCTGAAACGAATTGGGTTACTCACTTGCTCAAAGATCTTCACGTGTCACTCCCTGCTACACCTATAATACTTTGTGATAACCTTGGAGTTACGTACATTGCTGAGAATCCGGTACATCATACCAAAATGAAGCACCTTGAGGTTGATCTTCACTTTGTTCGTAACCAGGTCCGTAATGGAATGGTACAAATGAGGCACATACACTCTGTTGATCAACTTGCAGATCCACTTACCAAACCATTGTCCAAGCCAGCTTTCCAGTTAATGCTTCCCAAGTTATGTGTTGTCTCTTCACACCGAACTTTAGGGGGGCGTAATAGCGCATTAGCATTAGTGGTTTAACAGTGTTGTAAAATTGTTTTACTGTGTACTACAGATATAGTTTGATTATGATTAGACTTGTTCAACTTATTTAGGCATTAGTTGTATTAGAC
>NW_025891957.1:0-4000 GCF_002878395.1 Capsicum annuum
GAAGAGTCATTGCATTGTAGTTCTCTCTTCTGTTTCACTCTTGTTTCTTACACTCTTTTAACGGTCAGTGTACGTTGCCTTTTGTTTTGGTCATGCTTCATTAGCGACCTTTTGTTTCTGACTTGGTTAATTCCTGAGAAATTCAAACTAATTTTATTTTGATCTGCTTGGACAACGGGTTATATGTATGTCTGTATGTTTACTGTGTTTGGCTTTTTTTATTTTTTATTTTTTTATATATTTTGGGGGTAGGAGGGGAGGGGAGGGGAGCTCATATGTTTGTCAACTCACTCTTTCCTATAGGGATTGACATAGTCATTTGACATGTCTAATGAAAGTTAAAGTAATAATGCAAGCATTCTTTTGTCTTTTTGAATGGAAATTATCCAAGTATCTATATTAAACAGAAGTATCCAAAGGAAAAACAAAAAACCTTTACATCATTAAACATTTTTTCCATCATAAAGGAAAACCTTTGGCTGGATCCAGTATTTTTTGAGTCGAGTCTTGTGAGATTTTAAAATGGTTTGTTGATAAAAGGAATTAGCTGTTGTATAAGTAAAGAGTCAAAGAAAAGATTTTCAAAAGAAAGAAATTGAACGTATGGGGACCTTCTCTCATTTACATCCGAAAGATTCTGGAGGACCTAACGTCTCTGAGTTTATAGGACAAGTATATATGTGTTCACTGTCATCATTCAGATATATATAGCTCAAAAGTGGTGGCTGCAGAGACTCCTGCCTATTTATTTGGTAGTTCTGGTAGTGAAGCACTGAAGCTAGAATATTCTGTTTGTGTGTGAATTGACAACTTCTAGAAGTCTTACAGAAGAATGTACATTTACGTTTATAGCATGTTATATGCGGGTTAGGAGCATGTCACAGGTTCCAACCCTTCCACAGGCAAAAACATGATATTTGAGTGGAGAAGGGTAGAGGCAGGCCTATTATCCACCATTTTCTGAACCGTGCGCCACTGGCATGAGATTTTTTCAGTTGAAAAAAAGAGAGAGAAAAGGAATGTGCATCCATATCAGCTTTCTTTGTGTCATCTCTTCTTATGCTTGCTCACATTTAATCTTCTTACTAGTTGGATTTTCAATGCCTGCCCTATATATAATTATCACCTTATTGTTAGCTGAATAGCCGTCATCTACGTTTGGCATTACTAACACTCATTGCAGATAGGACTGGTGGTTGATTTGACAAACACGGATCGTTACTATCCAGAATCAGATTGGACCAGTCACGGTATTAGACATGTTAAGGTAAATATAAACAGTACTGGTTATAAAAAAAGGTAAATATGAACAGTACTCTATATCCTATTCGATCTCATGGTTAAGTGGCCAGTTATATGCTATGTGTTTATCCAGATTCGATGCCCGGGTCAGGACTCTGTACCTGATGATGAGTCTGTAAATAGATTTATTTCTGAGGTAACTCCTTTGACTGTCACTTGCATATCATCTTTCGTCATGCTCTGCATGCCTGGGAAGGGTGCCAGCAGCGTGATAATTACTTTTTACTTTGCTGAGATTCTCATCTTCAGAACTTGTATTGATTGCAGGTTGTGCAATTTACATCTCAAGAATCTCAAGCAAGTAAGTATGCTGTTGTCCACTGCACTCATGGTCACAACCGAACAGGCTATATGATTGTACATTTTCTTGTACGTACTCAGTCAGTTAGTGTTAGTGAGGTTAGTAATCTTATTCATTTTATACCAACTCTTCTCTTCTTAGGATTCCGACATAATCTATAAAATTTGTGTCTTATCTTCAGGCTATAACAACGTTTGCGCAAGCACGCCCTCCTGGAATTTACAGACAGAAGTATGTTGAGGCGTTATATGACTTCTATTTACAAGCGAAGCCTGAACCTTTGGTTTGTCCCCAAACTCCAGAATGGAAGAAAAATTCTGATCAAGATAATGAAGTTGTTGCTCCTTCTGTAAGTAGTTCCTTTGGGATTATTGGTGAACCATTGCTGCATTGATATTTGACATTTGTCATAGGTTCAAAGTGGAGCACTTAGGGGTCGTTTGGTAGCTGGTTTAGACATGAGTTATACCATGTTTGGTAGTGAGTTAGTAAGTTAACCATGTATAAATTTAATACGGTATTTGGTTTGCAATTTAGAAACCCACATAACTTATACATGTATAAGTTATGAGGGAATCTAATGTATTATTTTATGCTTGATAGAAGGTGGAATGAGTAATACATGAATAACTAAACCCTGCCTAACTAATCCTTGCGTAAAATAATACATAATTCCTTCATAACTAATCCATGTATTACTGATACCTACATAACTCTAACTAGCTACCAAACGACCCCTTAGTGCACTATTTTGAAATGATGAAAGATCGTGCGTGAATCAATTATTAGTTACTACGAGGAGCACTTTGCTTATAGATGTGAATGTGGTACTTGGATGAGTACGACATTACAATCACACACTGCATAAGTTTTTTTTTTTTTTTGTGTAAAAGTTTTTAATCATAAGGTACTAAGATGGTACAAGACCAAGTACAAGACAAAGCTACAACATCTCCACAGACATACTACATATTCCTTCCTAAAAGATCCAGAAAATCCAAATATTGATCCATCCTATCTAATACTGCTATAACACCAAAAGAGCAGGTTTTTGATACAT
The DNA here is from genome assembly GCF_002878395.1 of Capsicum annuum. Classification (NCBI taxonomy): domain Eukaryota; kingdom Viridiplantae; phylum Streptophyta; class Magnoliopsida; order Solanales; family Solanaceae; genus Capsicum; species Capsicum annuum. The sequence continues at coordinate 2,664 of NW_025891957.1, forward strand.
CTATTACGCTAGCAATCTGTGGTCTTTTCTGTTCAAAGCATGTCTTGTTCCTTCCCAGCCAAACAATCCAAAATATGCAAATGGGAATAATCCTCCATGATTGTTTCATACTTCTCTTTACTCTTTGAGCTTGCCAAACTTCCAACAGACTACTGATTTTCTTTGGTATAATCAGAGATACACCCATCATGTTCAGAAACAATTCCCAGCATTGTCTTGAGAAACTACAATGAAGAAACAAATGCTCAACCTTTCCAGCTCCCTGTTTCAAAGAAAACAACTGCTGCTCATGGAATATCGTCTCATCTCCTTTGCAGATTATTTTGGGTTAAACAAACAGCGCTGCTAAGCAGGCTACTTTTAAGGGTGCCTTAGTTCTCCAGATCATTTTACATGGCCAGTTAGGAATCCCTTGATTATTTTGTTGTAACAACATTTTATAACAACTTTTGACTGAATAATTTATCCCTGCTATTGATCCAAACTAACGTGTCTGCTTTGTCCCTATTAATTAAGCATGTGTTCAATTGTTGCATCAGTTGGCAGGAATCCTCCACTTCGCAGTCATTCAAGTTTCTCCTGAAAGTAATATGCTAGCGTGAATTTGGATAGAAATTTATAATGTGACCCTTTATAATGTGACCCTCTTTTGTTCAAAGCACAGCTAAACAAATATGGAAATCTGCTCTTAAAATTTTCATCTCCACACCAAGTATCTATCCAGAATTTAATTCCAGCAGCATTGCCAACCTCCAGCCTTGTATATTGTAAGATCTCATCCCATTCTTCACTTGTTTTTCTCCTGATTGCTCCACAAACTTTCAATTGTGAAGGATTTTGCTTCCATCTCTCTTTTTCACCATATATTGCATCTAACATTTTTTGCCAGATTTCCTCACTCCCCCGAATATATCTCCATAGCCATTTAAAAGTAGGGCTTCTATCGATTATCGTGCATCTTCTGGTTCCTCACACCCAAATCCCTGATTTCTTATCTCCAATGACCACCTGCTACTTCACCAACTGAATTTTCCTTTTATTTGCATTTCCATTCCATAAGAATTGTTTTCTAATGGAGTCCAACTTTTCAACTTCTACAGGCATTTTAAATAGAGACATCATATATGTAGGGATTCCATCCAAGACACTATTAATCAAGGTAAGCCTTCCCCCAAAATGACAAGTATTGTTTTTTCCAAGGAGTCAGACAAGCATTTTAAATAGAGACATCATATATGTAGGGATTCCATCCAAGACACTATTAATCAAGGTAAGCCTTCCCCCAAAATGACAACAACAACAACAAACCCAGTGTATTCCCACTTTGTGGGGTCTGG
>NW_025891958.1:0-1181 GCF_002878395.1 Capsicum annuum
AATAATTAATTAGGAATAATATAATAAAATCACGGAGCAAGCAGGCATCTAAAAGCAGGCATGACAACCGCCAGGTGACTGCGACTCACGCTTATTTATATACTAGATATCGAAGGCACGTGCTAGCACGGGCCTAATATATGTTATTTTTTAGTCTTAATTTATATGATACAAATAAAATTTTGATAAATAATTATACTTTAAATATTTTTTAGATATTTTAAGTTGTTAGCTATTGTAATTTATAGCAATAATACCCACAAAAATACTCGAACTTTAACCAAATTTTTAGTGGAGCATATTGAACTTTGCGGGGGTCCTATTACCCCCTATACTTTTTTAAGTGGAATTAATTCCCCCACGAACTTTTTTAAAGTAGAATTAATCCCCCCTTCCCCCGCCCCCGAAATGTTATCTCCAGTTTTTACGCTAGGAGGTGCAGTACACGCGCTATTTCTTCTCCGCTTTATCAGTTTTCAACATTTTTTCACCATTACAACCATATTAAAGATTCCAAATGATTTCATTGAGTCAATTTCAAATTTCAAGTCCATTCTTATCACTCCAAAACAACAACTACAACAACAACAACAACATCATACCCAGTATATTCCCACATAATGGGGCTTATCACTCCAAAAGTTTTCAAATTTAATTTCAAGTTTCAAACTTTGAATTCCATTGAGTTTATGAAGAAATTTTTTTCAAATTATTGAATAGAATCTTCCATTAATTTTTCATTGAAACTCGAAAGATTCAATTAGCGAGTTCCATTAATGGAAGTTTCAATGAAACTTCTTAATTGAATGGAGCTCGCTAATTGAAAACTCAATGGAAGATTCAATTTCCATTAATGGAACTCGAAAGATTCAGAAAATTTAATTTCATGTAAGAAGAAAAAAATACAGACTGTACATGTGTGAAGTTATTCAATCTTCCATTAATGGAACTCGAAAGATTGAATTTCCATTAATGAAACTCGGAAGATTCAATTAGAGAGTTTCCGAGTTTGAATCTTCCGAATGTTTCATTGAGTTTCAATTAGCGAGTTCGAAACGAAATCTTCAAGAATTCAATTTCAATTCAACAATGGAGCAAATTCAATTTAAATTCAACAATGGAGCAACTATTGTTGAAAGAAAGAAAGAAAGAAAGAAAGAAAGAAAGAAAGAAAGAAAGAA
>NW_025891959.1:0-4182 GCF_002878395.1 Capsicum annuum
TTGTTTATGTGTTTTTTTTCTGGTGTTTATGTGGTGTATGATTGGATTTGGAAATAAAGTTTGTAACTTTGGGAGAATTCTTTTTTCGGAATGAACTTGTTTCGAGGTTATTGAAGTTTCATGTTAAAGTAATTTGTTCCATTTGCTTGTTCTTGTTCAAGGTTCTTGTTAAAGAAATTGAAGTTTCGAGGTTCTTATTTCATTTACTTCTAAGGAAGATGATAACTTTGTTAAAGAAGAAAGGGAATAGAAAATAAGGATGGCTGAATAAGAAGATGAAGGCGAGGGGTGGGGGGAGGGGTGGGGGTGACTGGAGAAAGAGATGAAGGAGGGGGATGGCTGGAGAAGAAGAAGAAGGGGGGGCAAAGGAGGGCGGGGGGGTAGGGTTTGGTTTTTTTTTTTAAAGATATTTTAATTCTTTTTATATTATAATTTAATTAGTGATAAAAAATTTAAATTATTTTTGAATTTTAATATCATGTGTCACCTTTTAATTTGTTAATTATCCACATTAGCTCGTGTGGGTAACACACACTTTAACTCTTAGCTGATAGGGAAAAAAATGTCCAATTGAAATAAAATGTGGGGTTTTAGGGGTCTGATAGAAACAGGTCTTAGTTTAGGTGTCTAAGTGAATTTTGGCAACAAGTTTGAATGTCTATCGATGTCTTTAGCCTTAATATTAATTGTTTTATCTTCAAATTAAAATGTAAGCATAGAGGTACTAGGATAAAGTAATCATGTTATTAATTATTATTTTTTTTTTAATCAATGTACAGTGTTAAATTGGAATTGGGACGTGGGAGTATTAGGTAGGTAGTACAAACCAGGCATTCTGTTTGTATATTAAGTTTTTTGAACATTCACATATGTACACTTTTCTATCAAACAACTGAACCAATATCATTATTATCAATACAGTAGCCTATCTAGGGAAGATAAACGCTAAGGGGTCGTTTGGTTGGGAAAGGGTTATCCCCGGATAATTAATCTCGGAATTAGTCATCCCAACATATATATGGGATAATTTATCTCATTATTATGGTATAAATGGTGGAATAAATAGTTTCGGGACTAAGTCGTACCTACAACCAAACGTGGTATTAAATATTTTGTATTTTATCTGGGAACTATTATATATTATACCTCACACCAAATGATCCTAAAGTTGAGTATAAGAACTTGCATGGAAATGGGAGACTTTTTTCTTTTTGGATGTATAATATGTGTATATATATGTATAAAAAAAGCAGCCCGGTGTACTAAAACTACCGCTATGTGTGGTGTTCGGGGAAGGGCCCCACCATAAAGGTGTATCGTACGCAGCCTTACCTTGCATTTCTGCCAGAGGCTGTTTCCAAGGCTTGAACCCGTGACCTTCTAGTCACATGGCAGCAACTTTATCAGTTGCTCCAAGGCTCCCCTTCATGTGTATATCTATGTATAATTTATATATCGATTAAGAAAAATAAATAGTGAATCGTGTGGGCTATTTATGTAAAGGTACCATTTAAATTCAATAATATCATCATTAAGGAAAAATAACATAAACACACCTTTAACTTATCATATTTACACAAATCTCCACCCTATTATGAAGTAATTACAAAAATCTCAACCAATTATGTATCTTCGTTGGATGTATCAGGTGCTAATTATGTATCTCAACAGACCCAAAATCAGAAAAAATGTATCGGGTGCTAATTCTGTATCTCGACGGACCCAAAATCTGAAAAAATATAAAGGAGCTAATTATGTATCTTTAAAAAGAAAAGAATGTATCTTCGTTCGATGTAATATATATCTTGATAGATCCAAAATCGAAAAAAATATATCGGGAGCTAATGATGTGTCTTTACAAAGGAAAAAAATGTATCTTCATTGGATGTATTAGGAGGTAATTATGTATTTTAACAAATTTTCTATAATTAAGCTCTAATCCGTCGGGATTTATGTTGTTTGCCTTTTTATTCCTTTTTCCACAAGTGGATGTCATTATCAAAATATGCTTATCTTGGACATTTTAGTGATTCTTTTTCTCAAGATGAACCAATATACTTTAGTTATGGCACTTTAGTTTGGGATTGATTCTAAAGTGACACTATAAATCATTTTCAATACTATATGAAAATGGTATCTTACACAGTTACATGCTTGTCATCAAGTTAATAGATATTCCACTCACCATATCATTTTCTTATTTTATTTTTTAAGAGTATTGTTTCTCATACCAAAACATGGTGAGAAATTGGGTCAATAATCGACATAAAACAACCCATAGTTTAATTGAAATTGATATTCGATAGATCAAACAATTTCTAACGTTCTAGTTTAAGTAGTTTGTTGTCTAACATCGTATGTATCTTGTTCGATGTTACAAAGTTATCATATTATAATGAGCAAAGCACCTAGTACATTCGAAACTATGGTCAAATTTGCTACGACATACTTCAACTCAGTGGCGGATCAAAAATTTTTGTTCAGGAGATTCGAAAAAAAGTAAGCATGCTAGGAGCATTGGCAAATTAGCGGATCGGATTAAATATAAACGGGTCGAACATTATATGAGCGAGCTTAAATTAAATAATTTTTATCTAAATTAAATTTTTTTATTAAAAAGTTTATTTAAATATATAATAATATTTATTTTGAAATTAATTTATAGATTGAATTGTTGCTATATATTAATTTAGTATTTTAAAGAAATCCATAGATTTTAAAATTTGAATAAGCTTATACTAAAGTAAAAAGGTAGAATTTATAGATTGGATTGTTACTGCATGTTAATTTAGTATTTTAAAGAAATTCGTAAATTTTATAATTTGAATAAGCTTATACTATAAAGTTATTTGAAAAAGTTGACAAAGAGAGTAATTTAAAAAGAAAAAAGGTAAAGAGGGTTGAAGTTAAAAAGACAAGCAGAATATCATCTAGTGAAACCCGATCTTGGATATTATGGAAAACTTTGAACCCCCTTAACTTCTTGTGTTAAAAGGGGGTTCAATATGTAATATATATCCGTAAATTATAAATTTAATTCATATATACAGTGTCATTTTTCGGTGAGGGGTTTCGGATGAACTCTTGAACCCCATGTGGGTTCGCCGCACCTGCTCCAACTTCGCGGGGGTCTTATTACCCCTAAACTAAATTTTAGCTTATTTTTGTCATTATTTTTTATTATTTTTAGCTGATGTAACATCTTTTATCAACCTTTCTATTTATATAATAAAGGAAATTTTAGCTTATTTTTGTTATCATTTTTAGTTGATGTGACATCTTTTGTCAACCTTATATAATAAAGGTGTCACGTCTGCACAAAAGGGTGACAAAAATATGTTTTAATTGAGTTCAAGAGTAATGGGTCCATTGAAATTGGAGTGTGTCGTAACAACTTTGACCATAGTTCGGGGGTTACTGAATGTTATCTCTATTATAATCAAATACTTAATCTTATAATCAAATTAATTGCCCCCTATCACCTTCAAATTACACTAATTGGATCGCCTTCTCCTCCTCTCCCAAGATCTATAACTCGAATCATTCAAAACTCACTTCAGTCAACAATTCAAAACCTTCAAAGCTCATTTATCTCGTCAAATTTCAAAATCTCTAATTTCTTTTTTCTTGAATTCGTGAAACTACATCCATCTTCGCCACACGAAATCAGGGGGGACCCACGCTTAGGTCAGGGGGTCATCCGACCCTCTTCAACGGAAAACTATATTATTTATATATTGTTAATTTTTTTTTTTTACGTATATATAATGGATGTTGAAATCTCTTCGATTAATTTGTATGTTTACTTCTGAACCCCTTAATGAAAATCCTAGATCTATATAAGTGAATAGAAATTGGATGAGTCTACCTTTTGCCTCAACTCAATCTCTCCCTATTTTCTAGGCTTATCATTAACCACTGCTATCCCCTTGTATTATTAACCAAATCCAAAACAAATCCACTTATATTTTCTCATTAAAGTGCTTTTCTTCATAATATTTGGAACATCATTACTCACCATAAATAATATTCAATTAATAATATATTAGGAATTCTTCAAATATACTTATTATGAATATCATATTTGTTTTGAAAATAAAATGATAAATAATAGTGCTTTTTTTCTTCTTTAATGTGGACCATTTTTCAATTTGTGCATGTTATTCGTGTAGGGGACATGCT
>NW_025891960.1:0-3295 GCF_002878395.1 Capsicum annuum
AGTAAGTTAGAAAAAGATTCTTGAAGAATCAAAAGTTGTTAACTAGAAGGATTTTTTATTAAAATATGCTAACAGAACCTAGTATGTTGGAATTATCTAAGCTGATTAATCATCAAGGTTGGATGCATCTCATGGAAGGACCTATTCTCATTGTTTATGGTGAGATAGTCAGGGACTTCTATTTTACTTTAGATTTCTTAGAAGATGGGATGAATTTGACTATACAGGTCCAAAGAAAGGAAATAATACTGAATGAGGAAACACTAGGAAGAATATTAGAAGTTCCTATATATAGGGTGAGAACTGTCTCTAAGTAGTTGCCTTTGATAGAATTTTTAGCAAATGCATCCAAGGAAAAGGGAAGTCTATGGCTGCAGTGAATAGGAACTCATTCAAGAGTGAGTTTCAATTGCAACGTAATTCTGCCTAGGTCACAAAAGAGAGACATTGCCTCAACAACTTACTTTATATGTGATGGAATGCCTTAATTTCTTTGAGTTCATTAATCTACCTACATTAATGATAGAACATATACACAAAGTGGTTCTTGGGAAAAATGGAAAGCATGGCATGATCTATGGATATTGGTCGAACAAAATACTTGATCATTCTGGCATTGTGTGAGATTCTGGAATCCAAGGATCTGTGATTCAAATAGTTGGCATGAAAACACTGATCAAGATGTAAAGTGTCAAATCAGGTAGCATTTATAAAAGGGATATCAACAGGGAAACTGAGGAACTTAAGTTCAACTTAGCTGCCAAAGATGAAGAAATCAAAAGGTTCCAAGTGACAATTCAGCATCTCTCTAAGAGAAGCCCATGTGACACTAAAAATTTTAGAACTGAGAATGTTGAACCGAAGAAAAGGGTGACAATCTTAATTGATTATATATTTAGCCTGAAGGCAGAGATAAGGCATCTCAGCAATAACCTGACCCTACACCTTCAATGTATTTTTCCTAGTCCTTCGCTTGTTAATCCTTTTTGATTCCTATGGCTTTTCCTTAAGAACATATAATTTAGGCATTGCAATTATACTTATCTTATACTTATGAATAAATCTTTGCTTTGTGTGTTACATTTGTTACTTTTATATTACAAATTTATTCTTCATGTTATTGTTGCCCCAGTGGCCATTAGTTAACTAATTTGTGCTTACTTTACTCTTGGTTTACTGTACTTACTTTTCTATAATGATAAAAGGGGGAATACTGAGTTCATATAGTAGGGACCAGGTACCAGGTGAATTTAGTTGTAGATTTGAATTACATACTTATAAGGGAAAGTAAGTGATGTGCTGAATAGATGACTGAAGGAAGTCATGTTGACAGAGGGAAGTATGAAAAAGCACTAAATAAAGGTGCATGTTAATAAGGGGAAACAAAAAAGATTTTTTGGTACAAATAACAACAAGGGACCAGGTCCCAATGTTGCATGATGGTGGAAGCAGGATGATTAGGGGAACACTCATTTTCAGAGTGGTAATCAGACTAATAAAATATGATGGCTGTGATCAAAGCTTTATGGTTGGTTTGACATCATCAAGAAGAGGGAAAATTTATGTATGTAGTTTTGATGATAAGCAGCTAACTGCAAGGGACCAGGTCCCTGAATGTTCATAGTACAGTACAGCTGGCACGAGTGTCTGCATAGTTTTGTCTTCTTGTGTAAAATATTTTTGGTGTTGCTTGTACTGAATAGACACCTGGTCCAATGAGATTTCATCCCTAATCATCAACCAGCTATTAAAGGAAAAAGAGTCTTCTTCATCAAATAGTTTTTGCATAGATCTAATGAGTAAAGAGAGGCAGCAAAAACTTAATTTCAAGATTGCTCAAGCATTTCTCATGTTCTAAAAATTGTAGTATGTTTAAAGAGTGAGTGAGTGTTCTTTAGTGTTGATTTGTAAATCAATTAATCATGCTATAAGAGTAATGCTTTTTTTTAGTTTCTCAAAAGTGCTTAGGTAGAGTTTCCTAAGTTTGTTGTTGATTAGAGTTAATCAGTGTAGAGGGTCCTTGGCATAGTTGCCTAGATGAACTTGTAGTATAGTTATTACTAGAAAAAACAGCATATAGTCAGTCCTTATTCAAGATTGGAACCAAAATTTTGATTATAGTGGATTTTAAGGTTCTTGTGAGGGCAAGCCGTGATTTTTCCCTTCTTTTAGAAAGGGGTTTCCATATTAAAATCTTTTATTTTTAATCTTCCTACACTGTCTTTTGATTCTTGGTTACTTTACAGTATTTTTCGTTAGATTGACTTAAAGAAACCTACGCCCTCATTGTGTGGGGACACCCTTAGGGTTTAAACATATCCCACAACCTGGTAGAGCCAGTACAACAGCATCTAATCAAAATACAACTCAAGTTCTAAAGTAGTCAATAAAATCTATCTTAAAACAACAGGATAAATGATGAAAGATAGAAAAGAATAGGTGACTCCAACTCCAAGATCACACCCTATCTCTAAAAAATCAAAACAGAATAAACGTCGATCAATGGAGGCAATTAGTACTCAAACATTTACCAAAAAGGTATAGAAGTGTAGTATAGTACCAAGATCATGGGTACTCAATAGGCATTATCACCCGACTGAGTTAAATCATGATATAAGTATGATTAAATGTAAGATAAATTAACTAAGACAAGGTATAGAAAAACATGAAGTAACTCCAACTTGGATGTGCATAAATAAGTAAATAAATCAGAATAATAACATAACATAAGCATCAACATTAAATCAGGACTACAGTATTAGCTCAAATATGCCAATTAGCACGGCAGACTAATCTACCCATCACAAGCCACCATAAGCCTAGAATGTACAAACAAGAGAGAATGACCCACCATTATTATTTTTCATCTTTCATAATACAACCCAAATTTGTCCAAGTCATGCCACACTACACCATTAATTGTCCATATTCATCATTGTAAATGAGTCAACGCTTATCGACTATCCATTATGTAGAAACTAATCCTTATGTATCAGTGAATCGTCCTTTATCAACTAAACGTCACTTATCAACTAATACTCATATAATGTCTAATCATCACTTATTAACTAATCATTATTTATAAACTAACAAACATTTATCACCTTACCAACATTTATAAACTAACCAATATTTATCAATTAATCATTATATCGCTAGAATCCATTCATATAATACCATATTATAACCATTTTCTCATTTTCATACTTAGCTAGAATCACTATTTTAATTCCATACCCCGGTATCATCATATCACTATAAGTATGATATCATAGTTTAATGTTTGTGTGTGTGT
>NW_025891961.1:0-1324 GCF_002878395.1 Capsicum annuum
TTTGTGGGAATGGTGGTAGAGGTCTCTCAACTATGATCTCAGGATTCTTAACAACCTCCCTTTCTCTTATTTCCTCATAAACAGTCCGTATCTTCAAAGATTGTGTTAGGATCAACGATTGTAGTAAATGAGGTAGATGCTTGTAGTTGTCCTTGTTAGTTATTATCCTCTTTGGAGGCTATATATCTGGCACTCTGCACTTACATCTTTACTTCTATTTTTAGTCAGAGCTTTAACCATTTGTCTTTTATTCATGAGTGAGACTATAATTACTTATTTAGTAGTATTCTTTGTATTACGCATTAGCGTACCAACATGTGTTACATATTGCGATGAAGCTATTCGGTCCACTTGGCGCTCAAGTGCATAAATGTACTTCTATATTTTATTCATAATTTGAGTTTGACTTCCTTTGACTTATTTTAATTTCTCCTTTAAAGAATTTCTCACTTATAGAGCTTATGGTGTATATAGCAATTTTTGGACCTGTTGATTTAAACCCTAAGAGAAATTTAGGTAGTTTCTATAATTTTGCTTCCCTCCATAATATAAAGTTATAGATACAAATTACATTTAGAGTAAGTATGATTTTGACCACACATCTCATAAAATAGTGTTGCTGTCTGAACCTATTGTACCTATTGAACTTGACCTGCACTTTGAGTGAATAAACTCTGCTTCATTAAGGGACACAACTGCCCAATATGAGCTCAAATATCTAACATATCATCTAGATCTAACTTACCTGATATTTTCTATTTAGAAGTGAACACTCTAATAGACTTCGAATAGTCTCAGTGACCTGAAGATATAAGATTGACAAATGCCTCTATTTTATCATAACTCTTGGAAATAATTTTCCCTTGAGTTGTGTAATATAATAAAGACTTAGAGTCTAGCCTTAGTCTTCAATAAATTATGTCCAATAATTTCCTTGGGATGATAGTGGTGTGGGCAATCGCTCAAGTATCTATTGTATCTCTCCCCAGCTTGGAACGGATTCAATATCTTTTTGAGAAAATAAAGAAGTCTTGCCTTTGAACTCTATTATTCATCTAGATAAGAAGATCCTTTTGACAGACTTTTCAAACAAAGCATCCTAAGATATGATAGATCTTATCGGTTTATTCTTCAGCCATTTCTTTGATTCTCCAATCAGTGAGAAGGGGAATAGTCTCAAGTTCACATATTTATTTGAAATATTTATGTGATGGAAATTATCAATTAACTCAGTACACTCTAGTAGGTTCTTGTGTAGATCTTCATATGGTTTACCTTTATATGGATAAGTATTCTGCACTAGTCACACTGTGCCTTCTTTAAG
>NW_025891962.1:0-1449 GCF_002878395.1 Capsicum annuum
GAATGCTCCTGGGTCTTCCTTCTTCTACACCAGTGACCTTGTAGAAATAGCACTATAATGGTGGAGATTATCAACTAGTTCATAACTTACAGCTCTTTTCTTCTTCACAAGATCTTTCATAAATTTAGCATTCTTGGCATCTGCTCAAGTGCTTCAACTAAAGGTACGTTCATTGTCAATTGCTTCAACATAGCTATGAATTTGTTAAACTTGCCTTTATCTTCTTTCTTCTTAATCATTATGGAAATGGGGATGGTGGCCTTAGCCTTTTAGCCGGAGCAAATTTTACCTCCTTTCTTATGCCTTGCTTCACATCACTAATATGCTTTGGCTTAGGTGGTTATTCTACTTCTGCACTATTCTTTTCTGAACCTCCCAACTCTACAGGAACCACTAAAGATTCATCAACTATCTCCCAATCTATTTTGACCGCATTAGTTTGAGAGGATGCTTCTAATCCTAGACTAGATAATATTTTACCGCTCCTAGTTGTAATAGCCATACACAGTCCATCAGTCCTCAAATTCTAAAATATATCACTTGGTAGAGTCCCATGTTGTCTTTGGTTGAATACAACAGATAATTGGCTCATCTACTACTCCAGTTGTTTAATAGCAATTGAGTGCGAATTTATTAATTAACTCATGGAAAATATGTCACTCTTCATTATAGTCACCACAGAATTGGTCATCTCAACTCCCTTTAATAGTTTCTCCATCATGTCCTCCATGGATATTTTGCCTGAACTGGTGGCAGCATTATCATGGCTTCCAAGAGGTATATACAGTCCACTTCTGTCACTTTTATTCTTCCAATCTCCTTGAAGGTTCCAACCTTTATTTTTTTGACCACCTGTCTGGAAACCCCCATGGTTATGCAAGTAGTTAGCCTCTTCATCGATGTTTGATTCAGCTTCCTTACTGTAGGACCCCACAACTTTTACCTTTTCTATATTCCCTGATAGCAAATATTTTGTGAGCAGATCCATCTAGGTTTTCATATGAGCCATACCCTGATCATGCTCCTCTTCTCTCCTATGTTGCTCTACTGATATTACACTAGACCCAGTATTGTTTGCTACCATAGAATCTCTAGTATGCTAAGCTCTACTTATATTAGTTATTCTTCCTAATATGTCCATATCCTCAGTAAAAGTGAGCTCTATAAAAGCTCCTCATGTAGCATTATCCACTATTGGCTTTGTAAGTGAGTTCAAAGCTCTATAGAATGTTTCCATCAAGTGTTCATCAGTTATCTTATGGTTTAGGCATTGAGTCAACTTCTTTTTAAACCTCACCCAAGTCTCGCAAAGCTTCATTAGCCAATTACCTAAAGTTGCTGATCTCATCCCTTAACTATAACATTTTGGAGGGCAGAAAGAACATTTCTAGAAAAGCTCCTTTGAATTGCCTCCAGTTAGTTATAGAATTAGGAGTCTGCTCGTTCAAC
>NW_025891963.1:0-1275 GCF_002878395.1 Capsicum annuum
AGATCAGAGTTTGAGATTTACAGACAGGTTACATATTTTCAGAAGATGTCCATGTGTTTTCAGAAACTGTTTTATGCATATTGTTTGATGAAAATTTGCTCTCACGTATTATATATATATATATATATATATATATATACATATGTTCAATTACTCTATTTTGGATTGCTTCATGTGCCAGTACAATTGTGCTGACCCCCCTCCTTCCAGGTTCTGAGGCTCAGTCTAGGGGTCCAGCTAAACAGTAGAGATTTCAGATCACAGACCAGAGTTTGCAGTGGTGAGCCTTCTATGATTCAGAAGGCCTGGTTATTTCATATTACTACTATTAGTTAGGTTTTGGTCTACTGGGGTTCTTGTCCCATCTTTCAGACAACTTTGATTAGTTTATGGTAGAGATTTCGTAGACTGAGTTAGACATTATTATTTAGAAACATTTTGGATTTCAGTTTTCAGTATTATGATCACATTCAGATTAACCATGTTTCCGTATTAGATTTCTCTTTTCGCATTACCTTTTATCATATGAATTATGTGCATCATTACCAGATAGATAGAGAAGGTTGTTCCGAGCCTTCATGGTTCAGGATGCTCGTCACGGCTAGGGCCCCGGCTTGGGTCGTGACAAATATGGTATCAGAGCATGGTTTATGGTCCCAGGCTATCTGCAAAATCACGTCGGGTAGAGTCTTGGTTATAGGTGTGTAGAGCGCCACACTTATAAGAAAGAGGCTACTAGGCGTTTAGGAAATGTTTCCCTTCTTTGTGATTTAGTTCGTGCTTTAGAGTCTGAACTGTCCCCTAATCTATGATCTCTTGTATTTTAGAAACACAGTTATGCCTCCACGTCATATCATTGATCAAAATACTAAAGCAAATGAGGTCTGTCCCACCCATGGGATACGAACCCGTAACGGAGCTCACACTCCAAAACCTATCCCTACTCCGGGAGTCCCTCCAGTCCCGAACATTCCACCTCGAGCTCCACAGACTGATGACAACCGTCCTCCAACTGCTCAGAGAGATATTTCAAATACAGAATTTAGATAGTCTATTCATATGCTGACACAATTGGTAGCTAACCAGGTTCCACGATCAGAAGATGTTGGGTCTGTATCTGTTATGTCTGAGGCTACCAGGGTCGGACATTTCATGAAAATGAACCCACCTAAGTTCACTGGTCCAAGGTGGAGGAAGATCCACAGGAGTTCGTGGATGAGATGGAAAAGATCTTTAAGGTAATGCATTTGGATGACATTGAAGGGGTAGAACTAG
>NW_025891964.1:0-3665 GCF_002878395.1 Capsicum annuum
ATACAGTAGAAAAGTATTGTATTTTCTTTATTCAGTCATATTGAGTTAGGGTGGTTAGGAGTCATGACCTAGCTACCCATAGTCAGTAGTAGTAGAGGCTTCATAGATAGTCAATGGAAGTTGATGTATTGAGTTTTAGTTTGATGTAAAAGTAGAGTTATAACCTTGTGACTTCAGTTTTGTATTGAGAAAATTTATAATAGAGTTATCTTCCGCTTTATTCTTCTAGATTTATGCATTTTATTTACTTATTTATGTGTTATGCCAAGTGAAGGGTTAGCTTAGGGTCACTTGTGATCCTAGGCATGGTACAGCATCCTGAGGGGTAGTTTCACATAGTTAAAAACTTGATAGCAGAGCATAAGCTTCAAGTATCCTAGGGTATCTATGAAGCTATGTCTAGTAGAGTCTTATGGAACGGTATGGCAACATTTGTACTTTTCTTTGAGAGGCTACAACGAATTTAGGAAATGTCTCCATTCCTTTGAATCTTCGATCGTGCTATAGACATATTCTCCATGCGCTTTTGCCGATCCCCAACTCCCTCTATTCAGGATATCTCCACCATATTTTGAAGGTATCAGAAATAGTCAGGCTTGAATCTTCATAGATAGTAGTGGGACTTTAATCAAGTTAGAAAGTATCCCACTAGTGCTTTTGAGTTTCAATGATTGTGATGCTTTGTTCATGATTCTTGAAAGTTGGTCACTAAGCCCAAGCTAGAGGTACTTCCGAATTTCTTCCCAGAATCCATAATATGAAGCTATGCTTTTTTACCTATGTATTATTCTTGAGATATTATGATTAAAAAGTTCTAGTTCCTTCCCAAATAATGTTCTAAGATGGAGTAGTATAAAGCTTTAGAAGTCTCTCTAAGCATCTTAATAAGAGCCTTCTGGTGTGTCATAATTCTCTCATGTTTGAAGTTGTTAGCTCACTCTTATGATTCATTCAAGTGAGACAAAATGAGATGTGTATTCGTAGATCATTGAAAATTGTGTGTGAAGTTTCTATCTCGTGCAATATGTAACCTTGTTATCATTGAGTTTTTGAAAAGAAAAATCAAGTCTAGTGAAGCCGTGCGGGGATCTTTTGATTCACTAGCATAGTTGCTTGGTTATTCATCTCATTTTCAAGTTCAAACCACAAAATCAAAGTCTAGAGAAGTTGTGTGAGGCCTATTTCAATTCACTAGCAACTTGTTACATATTCTGTTGTTCTGGTGTTAGTTGAAACTGGGGGTTTAGAGTTGTGGCGACAAGAAAAGTGGTAAGGGACATTTGTTGAATTTATATGTTTATATGTTTAGCTGAATTTTGTTGAACATGTTTGGGATAGTAACAAAGTATTATGTCCTTGTTTGTTTGTTAGTGAGAGGTAAAAAATGAGTCTCTAGCTAAGGGGAAATATTATTTGTTTGAAGTATGAAAAGAGTTGTGGATAATAATTGTTGTGTTGGGAAGCATGGGTTATCGATGAAAGTACTTAGTGGATGGGTGTTGTTGATTAAGGCATCCTCGAGATTTGTAAGATAGAGTTTAGTCAAAACTTATAGAGCTATGAGCTAAGTTGGGGCTGTATAAATGGGTGGATAGTAATAATTGGTAGAAGGAGGATTTATTGATGAATTAGAATTAAGATGGTCCATGTGGTTGCGATTGATTATTGTTGATGTGATGTTTGAATGAGCATATGACTTGGCGAGTATTGTTAATGTTTAATTTCATGGCAACTGAGTGTGATTAAAGCTAGACACTAAGTTTGAACTATTGGTGGTCATGAAAATGGAGTTGATGATTTCTTTTTTAATGGTACTAGTTATAGAGAGGTAATCTTATAGGTTTGAATAGTGTATGCAAGAGCTTATGTTTGTTTGATCCTTAATCAAGTTGGATGTTACTTGCATGATGTAGAGGTTCGCCAAAGGTGCTATGGGGCTGCATTGTTCTAATGGATGATTTCATGTTGTATGGTTAGTAGTAACATTGAGTTACCAGGTGGGACTAGTGAGATAATAAAAGATATCCTTGATAGCTAAGTTGAGCAGTAATGAGTGAAGGTGCTGTGTGTAATTTTAATTCTCATGGTTTAGAAATATAATTTTATAGGCGATCTAGTTGTAGGGTATAACAGAAGTGGTGTGGTTCGTCTAAGATTTTGAGATACCCATTCTAATCGAATGTAGTGAACGATAACTATTGGGGCTATAGAAGGATGATGTGTGGCACTGGAGGTAGTGTTATGAATTAGTGTTGCATTTTGAGACGTGAAATAGTTAATCATGACATGGAGTAATATCAGCCAACTGAGGACATGATTCGGAATAAGAAGACTTAGAGAAAAGGCATTCGGTTAAGGGACAAGGGTGTGGATGAGTCGTAGTCAATAATTAGGTGGACTTTGGTTCCCTCGATTTGACAATGTGAAATTTGTTATGGATGTCGTACCTATTTTATGTTATGATGTCGTATACTTTTGATGCTTGTGTGTACTGACTTTTTATCGTAGAGCCACAGGTCTATCGATAACAGCAACTCTACTTCTATAAAGGTAGTTGTATGAACTGCACACAATCTACCCTCCCTAGGCTCCCCTTATGTGGTAATGTACTGGGTTTTTTTTTTTTTTATTTACTCTTTGAAGTGTCGTTATTCGGTTCAAGCTCTTTTGTTTATGTGTATTATTATATCCCCGACTATAGAGCAAGGTAATGATAGTCAGACTAGAGTTTATATGGTGGTTCATCGCCTTGGAGTGATGGTTTATGTCTAAGGGGGAGATGATAGAACCGATTATCGGGTTAGACCTTAAGACTCTAGTACATGTATGAGTGAGCTGTAGAACAGCTTTAAAAAGGATTGATGCTTGGCCCAATCTCATTTCAGTGTCTTCGGTTGTCCCAATACCTGCTTATGTTTTATATTTCTGTTCCATGATCCTAATTCATGTTCATGCATGTGATAGAGAATAATGTACTCTCCTAGTTCATAAAATGAGGAGTTCTAGTGCATTTGGCAGTCGGGATCACATCCCATAAGTTTTGAACTCTAAGTTCAGGTCATGTAACTCATGACTTAAGTGCTTGAGCAATGGTTTTAGAGATTCACGAAGTCTAGATTTATATCCTATATGTCCTTGGGTTTAGATCACGTTGGTAAGTCCATGATGTTAAATTCCCCAAGCCTAAGTTGAGTGGCAAATTATGTGGAATGTCCCTTCATGCTTCAAGTCCACATGTTCTAACTTTTCAGCGACCTCCTCCTTAAGTCACAATAGAGAGGGTGAATAGTTGTGCCGATAGAGGAGGGTAAATATGTTATGTTGAGGAAGATAGTCATATATAGATGTTGATTCTCAGGTCCCTTTCATCCAAGAAACTCAAGGACCATTTTTCTAAAATTCAAAGATTCTTATGCTTATGAGTTTCCTTTATATATATGAGATGGAAAGGATGTTCATGCTATGATTGAGTTGTGATTCATGTTTGTTTACAAAGTTTTCAAGCTTTGAACCTAGTATGTGAAATTCATGTGATGTTCATGATAAGGTTCTTCAAGTTTCTTGTTAGATGATGTGTTCGTGTCAATTAAGTGTAGAAATGGTTGAATACGCAGAGCATGCTCCCCATTTGTTTGATAAAATGCTTATGTGAAGGAATTAGAGAA
>NW_025891965.1:0-1239 GCF_002878395.1 Capsicum annuum
TAGTAAAGAGGTTAAGTTAGCGGTTACGACAACTAAGAAACAACTTTAGAGAGCTTGTATACTACTTTAGAGGAGAAATGCGGAGATAAGAAGTTGTATAGGCTTTTCAAGGCTAGGGAGTGGACGACCCATGACTTATGTGTTATTATCTAGCGGTGTATTATCACATTTTGTGTTTATTTTTTATTTGGTGTACTGTTATCTGTCCTGAGCCAAGGGTCAATCGAAAACACTCAACCAACCTCTCTACTTCATTAGAGGCAATGGTATCGACTGCGCAGACTTTACCATCCCCAGACCTTGCTTAGTGGGAATACACTAGGTATTGTTGTTGTATAATTAATAGCTGCTAAAATAACCTACATCCTGATTTAATTTTCCAACAGTAAACTATTTATAGACAAAAAAATGTGCCAACATTTCTCCCCTCCTTCAAAGCATATTTGTCCTCAAGCACTAAGTGTGGAGAATAGTAGTATTTCCCTCATTTTCAACAAATACTACTTCATCCTCAATGAAATCAATCCAGAATAGTTTCTTGCTCCAACGGCCCTTGGTGAGTAGTTCGTCACAATTGAAACAGAGCCCCTTAAGTCACCTTTCCTCCATTTCCGATTTGATCAGTTTCTTCACAAATCTGACATATTGTTGAGGTGAGAATTAGTGGTCTTTAACATGCCAGCATCTAACAGTTGTGAACAAAAAGATTGTTTCCTTGCATTCATAAAGTCGAGATGAACTCATCGTCGTAGCCAAATCTAGAGGATAATGGAATTCAATCTCAATTGCAATATTATCAGCAATACCGATATATAAAGTTAATTTTTGTGACTCTGCAAGTGTACCAGACGTGAAACTAACTAAACTTTTCTTGGTAATCTGCCACAGACTCAATCTGGTGAAACTTTGCCAATTCGTACAACTTCTGACTTTTAATTGGTGGAATAAAACGAAAGTTACAATGGCGTTTGAATTCACTCCAAGATAGTTAATGCATATCTGTCTCTAGCTGAAGGTCCCAAAGTCGTGAATTCCATTCTAAATGAAAAGAAGCAAGTTTAACCTTTTATTCTTCTAGAATTTGTTCGTGTCGGAAAAAGTGCTCACATCTGTTTAACCATCCCAAAGGGTCCTCATCGCCATTAAATCATGGGAAATCCAGCTTTGTATGTCGAGGAATGATGGAACTTTCTCCTTCATATCTTGACCCTTCGGCCACTCTAGTTTTACCCTTCCAGC
>NW_025891966.1:0-11225 GCF_002878395.1 Capsicum annuum
GGTTAACTAGAATAGGCTAACTAATTTTTATCTAAGGCCCAAATGGCTCATTAAAAAGGGGGTAAAAAACAACAAAGCACAACTGTGAACTGTCAATAACAAAGAAAAAGGAGTGAGAAAGGACAAAATTTAAAAAGGGTAAAAAAAACGTTGCCAACAGGAATTGAACTCATAACCTCACTCTCAAAATGAACCTCTTAAACCAATGAACTATGCTTCTCACTAGAACTGAGGGGTTCATTTAAAGCTTATGTAGACATAGTAGTCAAATTTGACCTTATATATACATCGTAATTTTTCAGTTGAGGGTGAACCCCCTGCTTTCCACGTAGGTCCGCCCTTGGTTATGCCCCTTAAATCATAATTGAGTCGCGCGAGAGAAATCAGAGATTTAGCCGAACAAAATTGAGATTTTATTGATAATAATTCAATACAATTGTTACAATAGTATCCACTACTACAAGATTACTGCGAACCAAACTCCATTGGTAAGCTTCCAAATCTCTTTAGGCTCATCTCCACTTGGGCCTGATCCAGCTGTCATGCATCATCTCGTCCGTTTATTTCATCTCATCCAATGGCTGTCACACAGACACATGGCCTAAGCTGTGCCACCTAATCACTAAGCTACTTTCCCAATTCACACTTTAGGATCTAAGATACAAGATGTAGCTAGCAATGATGTCTCTGATTACAATGCTTCCCATATAAATAACAACCAAGAAATACAATAAAATAGAGAGGCTGCCTATGGAACAGACAGTAACGGCAAGACCAAGTGAATGTGATAAAGTAGCAAACATACCCGTTGCGAATGCAATTACGACTGCTAACATTGACAAGGACAGACATTTACTTGCGAGATCATAAACCTTCTGTAAAATTTTTAATATTAGAGGACTTGTATCTGCGATGAGTGCCATGAGGAAGTAGATGAATATGGGAACAGCTGAGCATGTGAAGGCAATGGCATCGGAAACAACAAATGCACGAAATGATATTTTCCTTATTAGAATCGCCATCCCTTTATTAGGGCTATCTGGGTCGCTCTCAAAGCCTCCTGGCAATGTGATACCAGCGGCAAAAGTGATCGTCATTATCAAAGTGGCGACGACAATATGCATTTGAGCCGACTTCATAATACTTTCGACTACTATTTGCTCTGCCTTATTAGCGTTATCGTGATCCTCTTCCCTCTGTTGCAACTTGCCTCCTGTTCCCGTTTCATCATTTGGATTGGGCATGTACTCGTACTTCCGCTTTACCTCAAAGTCACGTTTTCCAAATCGGCCAATGCTACACAAATCCTCCATCAATTTCTCCTATTTTCATCAATAGTACAGTTTATAGTGAGTCGGTCAAAAAATTTAACACATTAACTTGTCTAACTGAGAACTAATCTGTTCATAGTGTAGGAGACAACAATATCATGAAATAGAATTACAGTTTTACTTGATGTTTCAACACCACGTCAAGAATGGTCAGAAAGCTGAAGATTTGTGAGTGCACGCAAATCGTTCTTTCGCTTGACATAATCCTTGAACTAGTATATTAATACTTCACCAGCATATACTCGAGCGCAACCAGTATTTTAAAAACAAATGTGCTGCTGCTTACCTTCTTTGTTGTCGCTGCACATAACAATGCTATATCAAGTGGAGTCTGGTTTTGTTTGTTAAATGACATCTTCTTTGCTCTAGGATGGTTTATTAATTCACGCACATGGTTACCAGAGGCAGCAAGCAAATGGAGAGGAGTGTTGCCGTCGCTATCTGGCTCATCAACAAGGCTGTCGCACTTATCAGAGTCTAATAAGGAGCGGACTACCTCATCTTGATTGTTCAATACGGCAACATGAAGAGCATTTTGACTATTGCTGTTAAGCAAATCTCGACAATCAGGGCAGTGATTTAATAGCTTCTTTATCATGTTTACGTCACCTTCACTTGCTGCAATGTGAATTGCTGTCGTCCAGTCATTTTCAATGCCTGCCGGAAGGTACACTAAGGATTTTTTCCACCCCAGCATATAAGAAACTACGTCTATCAGTCCTAATTTGACAGCATAGTGCAGTGAATTCCAACCCCATAAGTCCGGTTCGTCGCATAAAGGCTTATTCCATCGCCATAGTGATCTAATGCAATCTGGATGTGTCAACACGATAAAAGCATAAATAAGGGGTTAGATCTTCTCGCAAATATGGTTGCACGACAGACATTACGAAATCATCAACAGATTATGGGAAAGTCAATTGAAGTTAGATATCGATACAGTTAATACCAAAAGTTATGTACCTTTATGTTCCTGAATTACTGCTGCATGGAGCGGCGTTCTATTAGATGGACCTGCAGCATAAGTTGGTTTCTTGCAGGATTCCAAGATATTAATCAAAGCATCATGAAAACCAGATTCAGCCGCCAGATACAGTGGCGTCTCCTGTGCATGGTTAGGTGGATATTCGAATTCAGAATCTTCTTCCACCAAGAGCTTAACCACATCTAGATGTTGGCTCCGCACGGCCTTGTGCAGCGCTGTATCTCTACTAGCATCTGTCATCCTCGTGAGTTTCTCCTTAGTATTATGATCTCTTGTACATGCAAGTAGCACACGTACTACTTCAGTGTGCCCTTCATTAGCTGCTATGTGAAGAGCGGTTTCATTTTTCTTGTTTTGACAGCATAATAATGCCGGAGTAATCTTTAGGACTTCTCTCGCGAAATCGGAGTGGCCATAGAGGGCTGCGACATGAAGGACCGTGTTGCCCTTCGGAGTGACTTGGTAGCCGTTTTCTTCATCCCTTTTCAGATGATCAGCAAGTAGAAAATTGGAATCTCCGATATTGCCTCTCATCGCAGCACTGTACAAGATTGGATCCATTCCTTTTGATAATCCTGTGAGTTCTTTGCTTTCTCTGGATGAAACATTATTATATAGGAAAAACTCATTCGATTCTTAATGAATCTCAAAGAAGAAAGAGATCTGGTGCTTGCCTTGATCACAAGAAAGGGATTTTGATGTTTTCGTATTTCGCTTTCATGTCAAAACAACCCACTCAGATCGCAAATCATATAGCTTACTCTAAAATAAAGAATCTTTAATAAATGAAATTAAAACCATGACCATATTATACAATAAGAATTCATATTAATTTTGAAACAAGATGTTGATGACATATCTATCACTCAAGAACATTATACGAAAAGATTTGAAGAACTGAGAGCCAGTGAACATGTCAAGGTTGTAACATAGACACGAGTCTCTATGTAAAACCATTAACACGCGATATTATCTAAAGTAGCTTGCTCTTGTAGCATCTTTATCAACTTCCAACGCCAAATTGTATGACTAACACATAAGGCAGCTGCTACATACTCGACTTTACAAGTTAAGAAAGGAACCGAAAAAAGAAAAAGAGAAAAAACAAGAGAATATCATCATAGGTTGCTTCTTAAGCACCAAAGTGAATGTCATTACTGATAAAGAAATGGACCTTGGGCCTAACTCAACCTCAAAAGCTAGTTCATGAGGGGAGGATTGCCCAAGACCATATAAGGAGACCAAGGACCCTTTAACCCACCGATGTGGGACTCCAACACCCCACGCACGCCCAGGGTGGACATCTGGAGCGTGGACAATATAAGACGGGGGTCCCAACATTGAAAACAGTGAGCGTGGACAATATAAGATGGGGGGCCCAACATCGGAAACAATGAACTGGTTGGGCCTGACTTTGATACCATGATAAAGAAATGGACCTTGGGACTAACTCAACCTCAAAAGCTAGCTCATGAGGGGAGGATTGCCCAAGACCATATAAGGAGACCAAGGATCCTTTAACCCACCGATGTGGGACTCCAACAATTACTCTAAAAGAAAAGATTGCAGTGTGAAGCATCGTAGCGATGCGTAGGGTCGGGGGAAGACGGCCATACCACAGGGGTCTATTGTACGTGGCCTTATCCTGCATTTCTGCAAGAGTCTGCATTATAAAGCATTGAATTTATAATACAAAGAGATTTTGGTAAAACTTGATTTTGCTGCCATGTGACCAGGAAGTCACGGGTTCAAGCCTTGGAAACAGCCTCTGGCAGAAATGAAAGGTAAGGCTGCATACAATACACCCTTGTGGTGGGGCCCTTCCCCATATGCTGTGCATAGCGGGAGCTTTAGTTCACCGGAATGCCTTTCTATCATTTTCAATTAGTTAGTCTTGTTTGTGTTGGAAAAAAGAGTCATGACAAGAAGATCTTAAATAGTAAAAAGATGTTTTTATTCATTTTGTTTTTTCTTTACAAATTCCTTTCTTCTGATCAAAGCAAACAATAAGTACCTTTCTTTTGATCAAAGGCAAAGATATGTGTGGTGTTCAGAATATTTCTATGTAATACTTCATCCGAAGAAAGCAAAGAACTCACTGGCAAACCAAATAAAAGAAACGAAATGGATCCAACCTTGTACAATGCCGCGGTGGAAGGTGTTAGAGTGGGTAAAGTCTCACATTGGTTGGGGAATGGACTGGTAGTTGGCTTATATGGACTTGGGTAATCCTCACCTCTTGAGTTAGCTTTTGAGGTTGAGTTAGGCCGAAGGTCCATTTCTTGACGTGGTATCAGAGCCAGGTCCATCCCCGTTTTGGGCTCCCGGTCCACGCGCCAGTGCCAGTTGGGCCTGGGCGTGAGGGGGGTGTTAGAGTGGGTAAAAATCCCACATTGGTTGGGAAATGGACAAGTGGTTTGCTTATATGGACTTGAGTAATCCTCACCTCTTGGAGACAGGTTCATCCCCGTTTTGGGCTCCCGGTCCACGCGCCAGTGCCAGTTGGGCCTGGGCGTGAGGGGGGTGTTAGAGTGGGTAAAGTCCCACATTGGTTGGGGAATGGACTGGTAGTTTGCTTATATGGACTTGGGTAATCCTCACCTCTTGAGCTAGCTTTTGAGGTTGAGTTAGGCCCAAGGTCCATTTCTTGACATGGTATCAGAGCCAGGTCTATCCCCGTTTTGGGCTCCCGATCCACGCGCCAGTGCCTTTTGGGTCTGGGTGTGAGGGGGGTGTTAGAGTGGGTAAAAGTCTCACATTGGTTGGGGAATGGACTAGTAGTTTGCTTATATGGACTTGGATAATCCTCCCCTCTTGAGCTAGCTTTTGAGGTTGAGTTAGGCCCAAGGTCCATTCTTGACAGAAGACAATATCAGTAATGGTGATTTTTCACTTGCTGAATATCTGAAAAGGGATGAAGAAAATGAGTACCAAGTCACTCCAATGGGCAACACAATCTTACACATGGCAGCTAATTATGGCCGCTCACATTTCGTTGCAGAAGCCTTTAAGATTAGTCCGGCATTGTTATGCCATCGGAACAAGAAGAATGAGACTGCGCTTCACGTAGCAGCTAATGAAGGTCACATCGAAGTAGTCCACTTGCTACTTAGTATAGATGAGCATCATAAGGAGACGCTCATGAGGATGGCAGATGATAATGGAGATAAGGGTGATTTTTCACTTGCTGAATATCTGAAAAGGGATGAAGAAAATGAGTACCAAGTCACTCCAACAGGCAACACAATCTTACACGTGGCAGCCCATTATGGCCGCTCACATTTCGTTGCAGAAGCCCTTAAGATTAGTCCGGCATTGTTATGCCATTGGAACAATAAGAATGAGACTGCGCTTCACGTAGCAGCTAATGAAGGTCACATCGAAGTAGTCCACTTGCTACTTAGTATAGATGAGCATCATAAGGAGACGCTCATGAGGATGGCAGATGATAATGGAGATACAGCGCTGCACAAGGCTGTGAGGAGCCGACATCAAGATGTAGCTAGACTGTTGGTGAAAGAAGATCCTGAATTCGAATTTCCATTCAACAAGGCGCGTGAGACACCAATGTATCTGGCAGCTGAGTCTGGTCTTCGTGAAGCTTTGGTTGAAATCTTGAACTCCTGCAAGCAACCAACTTCTTCTGCAGGTCCATTAAATCGAACACCTCTGCATGCAGCGGTAATTCAAGAGCACACGGGTATGTACATACTTTTTTGCCGTTACTCTCTCTATATTAACATCTCTTTTCGATTTTGGTTACTATCTGTTGTTTCTTGTACTTCAACTAACGTATTATTTTGTTGTAGTGCTGTTTTGTTTTTGACTGTTTTTTCTTTCACTGAGAGTCTATCGGAAATAGCCTCTCTACCTATGAGGTAGTGGTAAGGTCTGTGTACACTCTACCCTTCCCCAGACCCACTTAGAAACTACACTAGGGAGTCTAAATTTGCGTTGATTTAACTCCCTATCATCATCATATTTGACGCATGCATCCAGATTGCGCGAGATTGCTGATGCAAAATCTTTGTGTGAGGAACCTGACATGGGGGGTTGCAATTCGCTGCACTTTGCTGCTCTTTTAGGATTGAAAGAAGTAGTTTCCGATATGCTCGGGTGTAAAAGATCCTCAGTCTACCTTCCCGCAGGCAGTGAAAATGACTGGACAACAGAAATTCACATTGCAGCCGGTGCAGGTAAGGTAGACGCTGTACATGAGCTGTTAAATCACTGCCCTGATTGCTGGGAAATGCTCGAAAGCAACGGACGAAATGCTCTTCACGATGCCATATTATACAGTCAAGCAAATGTGGTCAGTTACTTACTGAAGCCCAGAAAGTGGGATAAGCTTGTCGAGGATCCAGACAATGATGGCAACACTCCTCTCCATTTGCTTGCTTCCTCTAATTTCTGGGGCTATGTGCCTTTGGAATTAAAAAACCATCCCCGAGCAAAGAAGATGTCATACAACAAGGAAAACAAGACACCTTTTGACGTAGCAGTGTCTTGCACAGAGTGGACGGCAGACAAGGATAGAATCGCGCCCAGCTTGTATAACGATTTCCTTAATTCCATTGCTCAATTGGGACGCCGTGTACTCAAGCAGAACCAGCTGGATTGGCAGAAGATAATTTTCAACCAAGCGAAGGAACGCGACATAAACATCAAAGGTATCTTGTCAGCAGCTCAAATGCAACTAGTTGTGGCTACTTTATTAATCATAGTCACCTTTGCAGCTGGTTTTACATTACCGGGAGGATTTGAAAGCAATGACAATAGCCCTAATAAGGGGATGGCAGTCCTAATAAAAAAAGCATCGTTCTGTGCATTTGTTATGACAGATGCAATCGCCTTTGCATGCTCCGCTGGGGCTATATTCAGCTACTTCTATATGGCGACAAATCCTCGTCCAATGTCTTATCAGGATTTGGGTTATTAGTGGTCTCTCAGTAAAGTTGGAGCTAGGGCGCAGCTCGTGTCAATGTCTGCAGTTGTAACTGGTATGTATGCTACTTAGCACATTCAGTTGGCCTCGCTGTTACTGTCCGTGCCATCGGTTGCATCTCTTTCATTATGTACGTGTGGGCAGTTCTGAGGCCAGTATGCTGGATACGTGTAGCAAAAAAGTAATATTAATGTATATGTACAAAAAGTATTTTTGACATGTATACTTCGTGTAATTTTCTATATACATGATATAAACTTTCGACAAAGGATGCTCTTTACTGCGTGTGGGTCATGTATCTTCTTAAAAGAGAAGTGTAGAGAGAGACACAAGTTTCAAGTCCAACTTCTGCACCTCGACTAATTCTATGAGGTATTTGCTATCTACCCCCCCCCCCCCCCCCCCAAAACCCCCAAGACATGTACCGTGTAACTCCCAACAGATTGGAAATCACTTAGTTTACTGTCTATTTCATCGGTTGCACTCCTTTCCTTGTGTACAAATTTTTATTATGTTCCTTGTACTGAACTCGCGATATATATTAGTAATATGTAAGAAAAAGACACGTGCAATTCATGAACATGAGCAGAGACAACGACTTCAAGTGTTAGTAACTGAATTCCTAAAAATTACAACTACGAGTGGAACATTGAAGTGGGTGAAAATTCTATGAGATCAAGATTTACGTGTTGATTTTAAGCCTAGTAAAATGATAATGATATTACTAACGTGAAAAAATGAATAACGACGGTATAATTCAATTCAACATTTTTTGTCGTTTGGAAATGCACTCTTCCCTCAAATTTTCAACAAAGGGGGTCAGCTTGCTTCCGCTAGTGATATATGACACACACATTCAGCAGCTGCGACATACTCGACTTTACAAGTTAAGAAAGGAACCAGAAAAGGAAAAAAGAGAAAAACAAGAGAATATCATAATAGGTTGCTTCTGAAGCACCAAAGTGAATGTCATTTCTCCGAAAGAAAAGGCAAAGCCAGTAGTACCTTAACAAAATATTCGTCTTGTTGTATTACCTTAACAAAATATTCGTCTTGTTCTATATATCATTTTCAATTTTTTTTAGTCTTCTTTGTGTTGGAAAAAAGAGTCATAAGAAGATCTTAAATAATAAAAAGCTGTTTTTATTCATTTTCATAACGTGAAACTACCTGTGAAGGTCACTATCATAAATAGATAGTTGCCACAACTAAAAGTATTTGAGCTGCCTTCATAATATTTTTGATTGTTTCTTTCATCTCACGGGAAGCGTTGGAGTAATTGGTAAAGTTGCTATCATGTGATCAAAAGGGCACGGATAATTAATTAATAAATCTGCAATGAACTTGAAAGTCTTTTGCTTTCTCGAGGTGAAACAACAACAACATACTCAGTATATTCCCCCACCAAGTGAGGTCTTGGGAGGGTAAGTGTACGCAGTCCATACCACTGTGGCCCAACTTGCCATCTTTATGTCAGTTGTATTATTATTACTTTATTACAATGTTTTTGAGAGAGGGATCAATAACCCCACATCAACCCATTTTGTCAAAGGCAAGGTGGTAAGTTTGACAGAACTTAGTAATTTTGATTCGAATTTAATTTGTATTTGTTTTTAAAATATATATTTACAAATGATTAGTTTGGAGTCCATTAACACCACCCGAACCCCCTTGATAAAAAATTATGTTGTATATATAAGGTAATGCAAACAGTAGCAGCGAGACCAACTGAATGTGCTAAAGTAGCATACTTACCAGTTACAAATGCAATTACAGCTACTGAAATTGACAGAAGATGCAAAAAACTTGTGATCGCGTAAAGCCTCAGCATATATAACTGTCAACTATTATAGTTACAGTCATGCCGAAGTAGGTACATACAGAAACAGCTGAGCATGTAAAGGAGATGGCATCCGCAACAACAAGTGCACAAAACACTGTTCTCTTTAATAGAATCGACATCCCTTTATTAGGGCTATCGATTAGTTTGGTGTGCATTCTTGTTATGCAGAGATTATCATTGGCTAAATGTTAAAAAACACTCCAAAGAATGAACATTTATGTAGGGATTGAATGAATCCGCAATTCCTGCTTTTTGTCTGCCTCTTCGAAGCAACACTTATCATATAATAGGTCGTCAGTGGCGCAGCCTTGAGTTTTCTCATGATTCACTAGTTGATACTAACAGTGATAAAAGAATATCAGATGCCATATATTTATATCAAATAACGTTCATAAAAATATAATCAATAGTCATACATGAGATTGAAACGTCTTAACCATAATCTTAAAAACTGATGTAAAATAGAACAGGGAAAGAGATGCAACCGATGACACAGACAGTAACAGCGAGACCAACTGAATGTGCTAAAGTAGCATACATACCAGTTATAAATGCAATTACAACTGCTGCGTTGCTAAACGCTGCATATGAATTGCTATATTCAATTGCATAATTATAGATTTTAATTTTTTTGCAGGTGCTGCACTTGTCGCAATGTAGAAGTAGCTGAATACAGCACAAGCAGAGCATGTAAATACATATATACATAATTTCAAATCTATTTGGGGAAAAAGTCTAAAGACCAAAACAATACCGTCAAAACTTCTAAAACATGATTATGTTCATAAATTTGAAAACCCCATTCTTAAAACATGATTTCTATGCCCATGAGATTTTAGGAAAACCTCGCGTACCTTAATTTATGATTCTTGAATGAACTCGTGCTTTAGGGATGCTATTCGAACAATTGATGGGTGCTTCTTGTAGCCCTCGCAATGGGAATTCCGAATCTCGAAGAATTATTGAAAACCCACGGTGAAATCTTAAGATATTTTGATCTTTGAGTTGAAACCCTAAAAAGTGTTCTTGGTGATTTTGAGAGAGAATGACTTTGGTGTTTGGGGGATTTAATCCCATGTTATGGCTGAATAGGGGGTGAAAAATACCACTTTTTCCCTTAAAAACCTGAAAACAGAACCTGGAAATTGGGTGCGTGCGACAAAGCGTGTGTCGGACGCTAATCGCGCGATGCTCTGTCTCAGTCACGAAAATAACCATAACTTTTCGCTTGGGTATCGGATTTGGACGAAATTGGTATCGTTGGAATGATAATTCGAAGAGCTTTCATTTGATATATAGTAGGCCACCCAGTTCGTCATATACAAGGAGTTATGGTCGATTAAAGTTGACCCAGGTTTTGACGCTCACTAAAGCTCGAACGATGGGAAAACTTTCAACTTGACCTTGAGTTAGGGACCTCTATGATCTAAATTCATGCTCAAATAGGTTCCCACACTACATAATATCTAAGCATACAAAATTTGCATAGGATTTATGGCTTTTGAAATATCAACGTGTCGAAATGACGGTTTTCGTTCTAGCCAGAAATTCGGGGTGTTACATTATCTCCCCCTTGGGATCATTCGTCCCCAAATGATGGGTAGGAACTTGTTGAAGCTTAAAGGTATGGAATAACGCGGACATGATGTGCCTTCTAAGAAAGGACATAATTGATCTGAAATATTTAAACTTCTATCATGAAACTGAATTCTAAGCTGACTTGACTTTTCTAGCTTCAAGAAACTGATTCGTGCTGAAAATTTAGGATTCCCTTGAAATATTCATGATCCAATCATACATATTGAAATTAGGAAGTGATAACTTATTCAAGTACGAATTATAAGACCACAAGACTTAGATCGTACAAGGGTATTACACTATCTGAGCTGAAATACTTGGAAAATTTTGAGATTATATGCTGAACTCTTATGCACCGAGTCATGAATAGATAGATGAATCTGAAACATGATGCTTGGAATGAACTGAATTCACAATTTATATGGATGGAATAGATTATCTCTTGGGGATGGCCATACGCATGAGACTACGGATAGTAGGACTAGGTGAAAAGGTCGAAAAACCATAGTAACTTGTCTGCCCGACTGTTAAATTGAATTACAA
>NW_025891967.1:0-2678 GCF_002878395.1 Capsicum annuum
CTGGTAGAATCAAATGAGGAAAATATGACAGACGAGCAAATATAATCATTGAGATATTTGGGTTTAAAGTGTGGTCTGGAGGAAACTCTAGAAGGAATAACAGGGAGAGAGACATATGGAGGTGAGGGAGGTAAAGAAATAATAGAATTAGGAGGTGAAGGTAAAGGAGGGACCTCAAAAAGTGGATAAGAGAAAAGAGAGAAAAATAATAAAAACGGAAAGTAAAAGAAAGGTCATCCTCAAAATGAGTGGTGAATGAAGGAAAAACAGAAGGAGGAGAAGGGGGACAATAAGGGAATAAATGTTTATGGAAAACTACATTTTTAGAATGGAAGACGAAATGATTGTTTAGATTGAGGAGTTTGTATCCCTTTTTGCAAAATGGATACCCTAGAAAACAACAAGGGTAGTCTCTAGGGGTAAACTTATCTCTGCCAACCTTAGGTGTAGTGGCATAGCATAGACAACCAAATGATTTTAAATTAAATGAAAATAAGGAAGGGGAAGTCCATGAAATTTTTCATTAGAAGAAAGGTTATTAAGAAGTGGAGTAGGAAACTTATTGATTAGATAAGTGGCTGTGAGGACACATTCCCCCAGTACTTAAGAGGAAGTTTAGATTGATAAAGAAGAGCCCTAGATATTTCCAGGAGATTTTTGTGTTTCCTTTCAACAACATTTTTTTGTGGTGTGTGAGGAATTGTGGTTTGGTAAATAATATCATTTTCAGCAAAAAAAGTAAGAGCATGAGAGCTAGAGCCAAGTTCAAATGTATTGTTAGACCTAATTGCCAGAATGGATGAATGAAACTGCGTCTTGGCTAGATAGACAAATGAGTCCAAGTTACTCTAGAAAAATTATCAATAATGATAAAAAAATATTTGAAACTATTGTAGGTAGACGTGTGATATGGACCCATAAATAATGTGTATTAATTAAAAGCAGTGATTAGATTTTATTGTACTATCAGGGAATGACAGACTCTGCTGTCTAGCTAGAGGGTACACATGACATACAAAAGATTGTTTTGAGGAAATTTTATCAGATAAGTAGGAAATTGATTTCATTTTGTGGAAATCCATTTGACCAAGTCTCTGGTGCCAAAACAAATCTATTTTATTGATATTAGATGAAATATTACAAGTGGTGATACAAGTACTATATTTACATGAAGCTATAAGGCTAAAAGCAGATATGGTATTTATCAATGGAGTAGTAGATGAAGGAGAAACTGTGGAATGGAGAACATATAAACCATTTGCCTCTCTACCAACTTCCAAGGATCTCTTTAGAGAAGGGGCCTGTACAGAATAAGAAAGAGATTTAAAAGAGACTGTGCAACAACCTTTGTCAATCAGACAAAGTACAAAAATAAAATTGAATTGGAATGAAGGGATAAGTAACACATTTGTCAAAACAAAGTTTTCACTGGTGAGTAAAGAACCAGTGTTAAGACCCTTAACTTTGTAGCCATTTGGAATAGTGACTAAGTAAGAAAAAAGAAGGGGTTGAATATTATGAAGAAGATTTTTATTAGGTGTCATATGATTTGTGGCCCCTGAATTTATTATCCAGGTATTGTCTTGCAACTGAGAGGTACTACCTAAAGCAACACAATAAGTAGCAAAGCTAGACATAATACCTGCAAATGCAACCATGCCAAAAGAAGACCCAGGTGCATCATTGATCTAAAACTGTTGAATCAAGGAAATAATATGTCGATGTTTGTTCAACACTAAACCCATAAAGAGAGTCTGAATTCTTAGAAGACTCCAAACTGGAATCATCCACCTTAGCACAGGCAGTTGACTTCTTGTTCTTGGTGAACTTGAAATCGGGTGGAAAACCATGGTCTATAACATTGATCAACAGAATACCCAGGTTTCTTACAATATTTACAAACTTCAGTGGGTTTCTTATCGTGAAAATTGATTCTTTGATTGTAGGATTTATTGTTGTTATGGTATGTAGGGGAAATAGATGAAATGGAAGAAGGACTATATGTAGGAGATACAACAGAAGTGGAAGGAAGATTATTTTCTTTGACAATGAAGGATGTGTGGTCAGCCATAAAGGATAGATGAAAGGACTGAATTTCTCTCTGGTTTTCATCATGGAGTAGCATAAAGTATGCTTTTCTTAGAGTAGAAACTGGAGACATCATGAGTATGTTACTCCTAACATTAGAATAAGTGTCATTTAACTCAGTAAGAAATTGGATTAATTTTAGTCCATTACTACATAATGGTTCAACACCACAAGTATAGAAGGGACCAAAAGAGGCTTACTTGAGCTCGTCCCACAACCTTCTTAACCTAGTAAAGTAGCTTGCAATGTATGAGGAACCATGGGAAATGCCATCAATTTTTCTTTGGATTTGATAATATCGACTAGCATTGGACTAGCCATATCTTTCAGACCATATGTCCTTAGCAGTCTCACAATGAAGGATATTTTTTGCTATGTCCTTAGATAAAGAATTGCTCAGCCAAGCAAATACCATATCATTGCACCTCAGCCAATAGTCAGAATCCCACCATTTACTAAACCAGTTTTGTTTTTTAGTTAAAAGAGCAATCATGACATGTCTCCTCCAGAATATGTAGCAAGTCCCTGAGAATAAAACTGGTACGAGCATGATTGAAGGGTTGTTTGAAGGGTGGGTGTATAAAGGGTGA
>NW_025891968.1:0-288 GCF_002878395.1 Capsicum annuum
TAAACACTATCTCAACCTTCAATCCAACACCCATAAAATTTAGATAAGAATTAAATTAAATTGATGATTTTGTCTTTGAATCACTTATCATCAATGAGATTTCTTTTGATATTTAATTTTGATTTTTTTTATTAATAAGACAATTTTAAAAAAATAATTTTAACTTAATGAAAGTATTTTTGTATTTGAATAAGAAAGAAGAGGGTGGGGGGGCTGGAAGGGGAGAAACAGTGAGGGGTGTAGGTATGGTTGAGGTTGGAAGGGGAGAAAGAATGGCGGGTGGGGGGG
>NW_025891968.1:388-11030 GCF_002878395.1 Capsicum annuum
TACATGTATATTTTTTATTTTTAAAATAAAAATATATAAAAATAATTATATAAAATATATATAATTTAAACGAAAATGGGGTGGGGGTGGGGCATTTTTTATTTAATATATATATATATATATATATATATATATTATTTAATATTTATATATATATATATATATATATTAACATAGTACATATATATATATTATATATATATAAATAGTAAATATATATTTTTTGCATTTTAAAATACAAATACATAAAAATAGTATGTGTGTGGGATTTTATTTTTAAATCCTAATTTCTTACATGGCAATAACCTGGCACTGATTTGGCACTTACATAGTGCGTATGTAACCCACTCTCCGTTGTGAAAGTGGTATTCAGTTTTGAGGGGTGATACAAATACACTTTAAAGATGTTAAGGGGAGTAAATAAACGAAAGTTAAGTTTAAGTGCTAAAGTGAGTTGGGAGGACAAGTTCAGGGGGGAAAAGATATCTTTCTCTTTTTAGAATAAAAACTTTTACCTCAACCCCCATCCCTTCTCTACTCTCCACACCTCACACCTACACTGCTCCCATTTAAAACAAAAAAATATTTATTTTTTTTAAAAAATTATTTTTTTCTTAAAATAAATTCTGACCCCACCCCTGTCGCCCCCTAACCCCCACCCTACCCCCGTGGCACACCCCTTTCCAAAAAAATTATATTCTTTTACAAAAATAATTTTTTTAAAAAAGAAAATTCTTATCTCATTGCCATCCTACCCCCCAACACCCTATCCCACACCCCTCTCCAAAAATAAATTCTTATTTTTAAAAAATTTAAATTTTTAAAAATATTCTTACCCCACCCCCACTCTCTACCCACCCACCCTACATCCCAACCCCATTCAAATTTATTTTCTTGAGTTGGGTTTACAAGGGGTAAATATCAATATGTTAATATTTTTTAGACTAGGCGGGTCAAATTGGGCGGGTCAAGACGCAATCCAACTTTTTCCATTTTAACACAATCCATTTCAATCCAAAGTGAATTTGGGTGGGTCATGACCCAACCTGATATTCAATTCAACCAATTTAATTTGGGGAAAGGACAAAAATAACACCTAAAACTAAAATAATTCTACAAAACTAGCACCTAAATACTTAACCCCAGTAAATAGCCACTCGCCGAAACTAATTCTAACCGAATGACCATTTGGCGTGTGTGGGGAGCGGCATCTGTGATTGGACATCATTAGTCAAAGGTATTTCTTTATTGGTTTCTGGCCAAATATTAAAACAAGAAAGAACAACCTTTTAGGTTACTAATTCTCAAAATCGCAAACACATAGCAATTGCTTATTTCCCTTTTTTTTAAGATACAAAATAATTTATCAATATTATTTTCTTTTTGCAAAATCAGTAGGTTCATGATTTCAACGCAGCAGCATAACTTCTGGGTTTTCTCCATCGAAGTAGAAATATGAAAAACAGTTTATTTTGCATTCAACAATATTATTAAAATAATATACTAATTGTTTTGTTTAGTTTTACTTATTTATACAATAAAATATAATATCATGTACTTTTAATATAATACAATTGTTAAAGATATATATTTATGTATAATAATGATACAGTTTCTATACATATACATATTCTCTATAATAATTATAGTATTTTTATACATATTCTATACAATTTTTAACTACAATTATTATTTAGATACATATTTTATACGACTCTATATAGTTTTTACATGCATTCTAAAAATGTATCAATCTAGTATAAGAGAGTATCAATTGAGTATATGGACACTAGAAGTGTATCAACGTAATATAAAAGTGTATTAATGTGGTATAAAAGAGTATCAATTAGGTATAGGGATTGCATGTGCTTGCATAGAATTTTCTTCCTCTTTTTAAAAAAGAGTATCAATATAATATAAAAGTGTATCAATTTGTTATAAAAGTGTATCAATTGAGTATATAGACTGCATGTGTCCAATTGGGCTAAATGACTAAAAAGGCTATTAAATTGGGCCGATTGGCCTAAGTTGTCCACCTTTTCAATTATGTGCCATTTTTCTTAAAAGTGACTAGCCCATGTCCTTTTCCCATTTAATTTCAATCTCAACCCAACCCGCCCATTTGACACCCATAGTTTAGGGTAATCTCTAGAAGAGAAATAAAATTAACACAACTTATCTCATACATGGCAATCAATCTGATAAACATCCGAAATAAAAGGCCTCAACTTGATTTTTTTTTTTTTTGCTGCTAAGAATCTCTAGGCTGGCCATTGTGTTGGCTGATTTGAACCAATCTATGCCAAAATCTAGTACCTCAAAGTAAAAGTAAAAAACAAGTTGTAATTATGCACGAGTTAGTGAAGAAAAATATACATATCTTTAACCATGAAAAAGTGTCACTTGTACCTTACAAATAAATCTCTACACAATCCACCTACTAGAATAGTTTGAAGGAAAAAAAAAAAAAGAAGAGAAAAGGCAAGAACACTTCATTGTATGTTTATAAGCATGTACCTGAAGGGAGTCATTACATTTTGTAGTCGTAGTTATAAAATACAATATACAAAATATCAACACTCTTATCACTAGTTCAAGTGGAAGTGGAAAAGAGATGTTGAATGAAAGAAAAAGAGAAAACGCAATACCTAAAAAGAGCTAATGTACTTTGTCAAATTTCAACTGCCTAACAAATGGACTGGGACAATCAACAAAACAATATCATCACTTCACATAAGAAAATTGATATAATAGTCTACATCACAATAAAGGAAAAAGATACACATAAAGATATGTATTTGACTAGGAAAATAAGTTCTTAAAAGTGAGGAAAATAACTTTTTTACTGGTAATAGAAAAAACATGTTGCATAAGTGGCATTCCAAGTTTATTGTCTCCCCCCACCCACTAAATCCCCCTAACCTCCACCACTTGAAGATCCCACCCCCCACCACCTCCACTCCCTATTCCATCCTGATTGTAGATATCATATAAATACTCTTGGGATAATATTTTCTTACTTACCAAATATTAGAAAATAACTAAAAAAATCCATTTGTTTTCAAAGAAAATATTTTCTAGGAAATCATTTTCACTGGAAAACATATTCCTTCATACCAAACAGATCCTAAGAGTAACGAAACAACAAAGAAGTCATGGTATTGATTCTATTGAATAAAAAGAGGTCATTTTTTCAAATTAGAGGATAAGCACTAAAATTTCATTTAGCAGTATCACGATCCAAAAATTAGGTCGTGATGGCCGCACTTATCTAAAGAAAATCATGAAAATAATTAAGGCGAGACTTCTAGAATAAAGTCAGACCAATATAAGACATAAAAAAATCGAAATCTAAAAACATAACATAAGACCCCAAGAAGTGGTGTCAAAGCGTAGAATATCTAATACATCACTGAGTATAAATAAACTTATCTCTGAAAATAAGTAAAGACATAATAAGGTAAGAGGAGGTCCGAGATATTGACTCTAATCCGTAGAGAAACACTCGTACCTCAATCACAATCTCTAAAAGCACAAATCAACTGTCATGGGGAGTGCTCGTACTAAGATCTGCACTGAAAGGCACAGTAGGAGTGAATACGGTCCACTTGTACTCAGTAGGTATCATAGACCGACAGAGTAAAATAGAAAATAAGATAAGTAAAATATACTATGAGAAAGTCACTTGCAAGAAGAAAAATTCCAAATGGTAGCTCACACCATCTCCACTAACAATTCTCTCTCTATCTCTATCTCTTTCTCTCCATACCCCTCTCTCTCCTTATATATATATATATATAAGTACACAAGACATAGAAACAACACAGATAGAAAAGAGAAATATATGAAACCAAACACAAGCCAAGAAAATTAAAGAAAAACAGACAAGATGCAAATGTAAATGCAATGTAATATGGATGGGGTGAATGAAAACTTGCATTGCAATATGGATGGGATGAATGATGAAAGCCTTCACATGACTTTTTGTATACATTCACCGAGCTCCAACTATCGGATAGAACCAGTGGGGGGTTCATAACTCATATACTATATTTCATATCTCAATTTCAATTCTCCTCTCCAACTCATGTTCATGGAGAGGGATTTCCAAAAATTATCTCATTTTCTTTTTAAAATAGTGTTTTTCAGTGGTACCAGTATCTCATGAATGTATATGTATGAAATGAGGATGTGATGCTCACAATCAACTCAAATAATAATATCCAATCCATCAAATACGGAATATATATACAAGTGAGTCCAGAAATTAACTCAGTATGTCCATAATTCATGATTATGAACTTTAATTAGGTACCATTAGAATAAATATTCATGCAAGATATCATTAATATCATCTTAACCCCTAGCTCAGATATTTTATCATGATAAAAGCAACCAATACTCAAATAAGGTCTATATTTGTAATGACCATTCAAGTCATTTTGTGAATTTTCTTATTTTGACCCTCCTCGTGGTTTGTAGACATGGTTTATGACTTGTAAGAATGGATGCTATGGACCTTGAGGGGTTTGGGAGCGGCTTAAGTCGTGTTGGATTTTTGAATTTTAAGAAAGCTAAGTTTGAATACGGATACTTTCGGTAAGATGACCTTAGTTTGGTAATATAGTATTTTCAATAGGATCGAAACATACTTTTTTATGTCAAGTTAAATATTTTATTTGTTTCTTTGGGGTTTTGAATAAATTTCAAAGATCTATTTAAGATTTCAGATATCTTAGATAATTAATTTAATTAGTGATTTTAAGGAGGTCAAAATCTAATTTATTTACTTATGTAACCAATATAAAAGTAAATTTAAGTCGAAAAAATTTACCATCTATAATAATAATAGAATCTGATATTCACAAGGAGAGGGGCAAAACAGTTAACAGTACATTTTTTTCATTCGTGGTTTTGAAAGGAGTTCTTGACATCTTCAAGTCAGATACTGTTGGAACCTTGAAGTTTTGATGAATGACAATATGAATGAAACAAGTTGATATACGTGTTCCACTGATCCGACAACTTCAAGAGTGCAGTCTACGGTATAAATAATTAAACATCAGAATGAGTTAAATCAGTGCAACTGAAAACTTCAACTTACTGATCACGTGGGGAATAGAACAAGTTAAATTTGATTCAAACACTTGATGATAAGGAAAAGCAAGTTGAGTTGAAAAAGGAGTCCTATGTGAAGAAGAAGTTTCACTTCTGAGCATATTCTTAGTCCTATATGTAGAAGGAGAAAGATTCTAAAAATTGAAAAAGTCTATACAAAACGTACAATTTGAAGGACTCTTCGGAGATTTGGAGTTTGACTACAACACTAAGGAGACAAGAGTTAGAATTGAAGAAGGAGTCTCACTTGAAGTAGAACTCTATGCAATGAGAGTTCTGATTGAAGGGGGAGTTTGAAATAAAGAATTACTCTTTGAAGAATTGTGCTTAAATAGAAAATGTATTAGTCAGAATAAATTACGCACTTAAAAAGCAGAAAAGAACAATCGACAGATTGACTTCACGAAGTGCCACTCAATCACTGAAGAAACACATTGAAGAACCTGGTCCTAAGTATAGAACTAGCTAAGAGTTTTAGCGTTGATTTTTAGAGTTATTCATTGTGTTTGAAATATTGAGTAATGTTAGTTTCAGTGTGTTATAAACTGAATTAGAAGCTAGTCTTTGAGTTGGGAAAAACTCAGAGACTTTGGGAACGCATACCTTGGAAGGTGTGTGTGTAGTTAGAAATTAGAGTTTATAATTTCTAGTCGTTGAGTTGAGGGAATTAGAGTTTATAATTCCTATTTGTTGGTTACAAGAGTTTTGTAATCATTCGTTGTTGGGGCACAGAGTTATTTAGTGAAGTTAGGGTTAAATTCTATAGAGGTGCAGGTCATGGTTTTTTACACCTTTTTGAGCCGGGTGTTTTCCACGTAAAAATCATTGTGTTCTTTACTTTCTATTTTACTGCTTCCTTGGAACACGTCAGGCAACCCATTTCATCGATAGAAAACTCTTACGTTAAAGTCACTAACCAATAGGGCACATACTCTAACAAGTGGTATCAGAGCAAGGTTGTCTTAAAAAGGGATAACACCTAAGACAAAGATCAATATGATGAATTCTGCACCACCTACTGGTCACAGTGAAGGTCAGTCCACTATTAGACCTACACTCTTTGATGGTTCTCACTTTATTTGGTGGAAGGCTAGAATGGAAACATTCATTCAAGGGGAAGACTGCGAGTTATGGGACAGGATCACTGATGATCCTACTATTCCAATGAAGTTAGAAGATGGTGAACAGGTCAAGAAGGTAAGAAGTGAGTTTATCGCTGATGACTTAGTGGCATTAAAGAAAAATGCTAAGACTAAGAACATCTTAGTCTGTGGACTAGGACTGGCCGAATACAATAGAGTGTCAAACTGTATCACTGCTAAGAAAATCTGGGATGCACTAGTCAATGCACATGAGGGTACCTCTCAGGTAAAAAAATTTAGGATTGCTCTTTTCTTTACTGAATACGAAGCTTTTAAGATGAAGGAGAATGATACCTTGCATGAAATGATGACAAGGCTTAATGCCTTGACAAATGAGTTGACTTCTTTGGGAAAAGTCATCACTGTTGGAACAAGTTGAAAAGGTCTTGAGGGTGCTATGAAAATCAAAATAGAATGTTAAAGCGACTACTATTAGGGAGGCAAATAAGGATCTCATAGGTATGACACTAGATGAACTAGTAGGGAATCTGAGGACTTATGAAATAAAAATTGATGGAACTAAAGTACTAGCAGCCCCTGAGGATACCTTATCTCTGAAGGCATTTGACAATGATGAAGAAATTGAACTTGATGAAAAATAAGTTGCCTTTATAGCTGAGAACTTCAGCAAATTCTTTAAAAAGAAGAAGGAAATAGGTAGTAAGAAATGGTCCAATGATAATACAAATAGATGATACAAGTGTGGTAAGACTGATCATCAGATTAGGGATTGTCCTATCTGGAAAATAGAATGGAGAAAGGAAAGGTCTGAAAAGGAATTGAAAGAAAAAAACAAAAAGAGGGAAGAATATGCAATGGTAGCAGCTTGGGGATCTAACTCAGATGATGATGAAGTTGATGAAACATCACTCATGTCTCTTAGAGATTCAGACTTAGAGAAATAAGATGATGTTTCTGAGGTAAGTATACTTGAAATTAAAGAAAAGTTGCATTTGTTTCCTAAAACAAAACTTATTTCCTTGATGAGTGCACTGATTTATGACTTCCAAGAATTAACTTCTGGTTGGGATGAGCTGTTCAACAGTGTTGCAAGCATTAAATTTGATTTTATTGATTTAAAAGCTTGCAAGAACACTGTTGAACAGGAAAACTACTCTCTCAAGAAACAGGTTGAGCAACTTGATTTTTTAAACAATGATCTTAAGTCTGAAGTTCTAAAATTGACACTCTCTGAAACGGAAAAAGGCACCAAGAGTAAAGAACAAGAAAAAGTTAAACTTAAATTGGTCAAGTACAAAGAAGAGTGCAATATGCAACATACATAGTGAATAAACTGAGTCAAGAAGTCTCTAAACTAAAACTTGACCTTGAAAGAGCAAACAGGTGGGCAAATTCCTCAAGAATTATTCACAAGATGAGTGAAACAAATCACAGTGAAAAAGCTGGTTTGGGTTTCACAAAACTCTTGATGTTTCTCAAGACTTATGTTATATCTGTAGAAACCTTGGACATCCAATCACTGAATGTCCAGTTGCTGACAAAAGCAGATCTAGCAGTCTAAATCTGGCAAATAAACTATCTTAGACCAAGAAAAGGATAAGTAAACCTAGTCAAAGAAATAGGCCATGTAACCTGTTACCTGTATGGGCTAGAAAAAATTTGATTAATCCATTTACTCATAAGAAAGGACCCAAGCTTGTCTGGGTGCCTAAAGTTAACCCCTAATTTTTTTTTTGTAGGTGCGAGTGAAAGGAGACAAGAAAAATATGTGCATGAATAAAGCTTGCTTAAGGCATAAGACTGGAAGCATATAAAGTTTCTTTAACTCACCACATTAAATAGGGAATGGATCTTTTGGAGATGGCAAAAAGACCACCATTGTTGGAGTTAGAAAGATTGGGAAAACTAAAACAAAAGCCTTTAAAAGATGACCGGATTTGTAGTGCTTGTGTAAGGGGGAAGCAAGAGATATCCTCCTTCAAAACAAAGAATCATATAAGTATGACCAAGTGCTTGACCTAGTTTGTATGAATATTTGTAGACTAATATAAGAAGTAAAGAAATTAAGAGGATGACAGTAAAACTGATGAGCATGCACAGAAATATGTTGTACCACCTGTTCCATAACCGAGGGCATATTGACAGGGGGAATAACAAATTAATAACTTGGGATTATGGTATCCAAGGAAAAGCAATTCACTCTTGTGGCCTATAAAGACGTTGATTATGTGGATTACTTAATTGACTGTAAATACACCACTGGCACTAAGTAGATAGCATTTTGAAAAAAAAATAGGTTAGACTTGGGGATGATTAAAATTGCATGAACTCCTCTCAATGATTGGCTAGAATAGCTATTTTTTTTTATCTTATTAGCTAAAGTGTTATTCAATTTAGTCTTGCATATTTAATTGTATGTCCCAATTTCAGATTTTTGACTCTTCTAACCGAATTTTGTATTAGATTCTACAAAAAAATAGGCACAAGCAAGCATTTATGACCACAAAGTTCTTCTTATCAGGTATGTTCTATACTGACATAAGCATAGACTGTCTAAGTTAAAATATTTGAGCACACCTATTCAATTCCTCATACTTTGTCCTCCCCTTGTCTTATAAAGCCGATGAATTGATTGACCAAACTTTCTTTGATTCTCTCCAAATGGTTGTGCACAAATAAGTTAATCCTACACCAGAAATTTCTTCTTCTCTCTTAACCAAAATATCAATTTTGTACCATGGATTTGCCAAGCTTGATCATCAATCACATGCAGCATATATTTCTAAAGAATGAAAATGGACATGCTCTCCCTTTTAGTCCCTAATTGGCTAAGATCTTTTAAGATTTCTCAGTCCTAGTTTAGGTTTGACTTTTCAAACAACAATGAATGTTTTTTAACAGATGAATCGTACTGCTCTGCCTGGTTCAATAAGGAGCGCTAAAACTCATTGCAAAAAAAAAAAAAAGAAAAATGATTTAGTTGAGATAAATTCTAAACTAGAAGCTGCATCTGACAGTCATGAAGTAGAATAAGTGGTTCTTCAGGCTAGGATCATGACTTTGAAGCTTGACCTTGATTGAGAAAGGGATGAAAATGTTGAAGTCATTCGTCAATTGGCACAGTTGATAATACTTGTTCCACTTTCCTCACCAGCTCCTCACTATTCGTATCCTTAGCCATGTCCCACTTTTTATACAATTTTCTTAATGCTCAGTTGTTTTGCTTTGTTCAGTACTAGCTTAGGTTTAATGTGGAACATGCTCTGGCAGTTAACTGGAATGGTAATCTTTCCTAAATTGACTCATATTTTTGCTTTCTTTAATACATTACTATGTTGGTTAAAGTCTTTGTCTGATTATTTTGGTGATAGTTCCAGTGGCCATGAATAGCATAACAAATCACTTTGGCTAGTATATTATTGTGTTGAAATGGTTTTCGATGATGTCAAAAGGGGGAAGATAAGAGGGTTGTGCAATGTTTATAACCTATTGACTAACTTGCTTCATTCTAGTGTTTTATATTTTAGTGCCTACAGGTGAAGATGTTTGAATGCACAAAGACAAGAGGTTTGTTATCATTAAAAAGGAGGAATTTTTTGGAACCTTGAAGTTTTGATGAATGATAATATGAATGAAAAAGTTGATATATGTGTTTTACTGATCCAACAAGTTCAAGAGTGAAGTCTACGGTATAAATAATTAAAAAATTAGAATGAGTTAAATCAGTGCAACTGAAAACTTCAACTTACTGGTCACGTGAGAATAGAACAAGTTGAATTTAATTCAAATACTTGATGATAAGGGAAAGCAAGTTGAGTTGAAAAAAGAGTCCTATGTGAAGAAGGAGTTTCACTACTGAGCATATCCTTAAGAGTCCTATATGTAGAAGGAGAAAGATTCTGAAAATAGAATAAGTCTATGCAAAACGTACAATTTGAAGGACTCTTTGGAGATTTGGAGTTTGACTACAACACTAAGGAGACAAGAGTTGGTATTGAAGAAGGAGTCTCACTTAAAGTAAAACTCTATGCAATGAGAGTTCTGATTGAAGGGGGAGTTTGAAATAAAGAATGACTCTTTGAAGAACTGTGCTTAATAGAAGATGCATCAGTCAGAATAAACTTTGCACTTAAAAAGCAGAAAAGAACAATCAACAGATTGACTTCATGAAGTGTCACTCAATCACTGAAGAAACACATTGAAGAACCTGGTCCTAAGTATAGAATCTAGCTAAGAGTTTTAGTGTTGATTTTTAGATTTGTTCATTGTGTTTGAAATATTGATGTAATATTAGTTTCAGTGTGTTATAAACTGAACTAGGAGCTAGTCTTTGAGTTGGGAAAAACTCAGAGACTTTGGGAACGCATACCTTGGGAGGTGTGTGTGTAGTTAGGAATTATAAACTCTAATTCCTAACTACA
>NW_025891968.1:11130-28111 GCF_002878395.1 Capsicum annuum
GCTAAGAGTTTTAGTGTTGATTTTTAGATTTGTTCATTGTGTTTGAAATATTGATGTAATATTAGTTTCAGTGTGTTATAAACTGAACTAGGAGCTAGTCTTTGAGTTGGGAAAAACTCAGAGACTTTGGGAACGCATACCTTGGGAGGTGTGTGTGTAGTTAGGAATTAGAGTTTATAATTCCTAGTCGTTGAGTTAAGGGAATTAGAATTTATAATTCCTATTTGTTGGTTACAAGAGTTTTGTTATCAGTCGTTGTTGAGGCTCAGAGTTATTTAGTGATGTTGTGGTTAAATCCTGCAGAGGTGCAGGTCGTGGTTTTTTTACACCTTTTTGAGCCGGGTGTTTTCCACGTAAAAATTGTTGTGTTCTTTACTTTCTGGTTTACTACTTCCTTGGAACATGTCAGGCAATCCGTTTCATCGATATAAAACTCTTACGTTAAAGTCACTGATCAGTCAGGCACATACTCTAACAGAGACTTTGCACAAATTTATTTCTACTTTTATATCTATAGGAGCGTGAGGACGAGTCGTATCTAGACAGTGGCTAAAGGCATGAGTTAATTTAATGTGAATTTGTATGTTACTCATGTCATCTGTAATGATTGTAATTATTACTAATCATTGAAAAGGGGTATAATGGTAAATAATAATGCTAATAACTAATCATTTGGCATTAATCATATATAGTTGATGTTAGTGATATGCATAGGATATACAGTATTCGTCCCTCATATTGTTGGCCTGCAATAGCATTAATTT
Source organism: Capsicum annuum (assembly GCF_002878395.1). NCBI lineage: Eukaryota > Viridiplantae > Streptophyta > Magnoliopsida > Solanales > Solanaceae > Capsicum > Capsicum annuum. The sequence goes on from NW_025891968.1 coordinate 11,895, forward strand.
TTTTTTCCATTTTGTGTGCGCATTTGTGTTAAAGTAATCTAAACAATGATTTCTTTATGATTTAATGTTCACTAGAGTGATAGGCTAATCATTGGGTAGTAATGAATAAATGGATATCGTATAAAGGGTTTCCTGTACATGAAATAGTAGTACTGCGACTCTTTTTTTCTCTAGCGTCCTTAACTTAGATTATCAGATTTCAATCGGTCACGATTTTTACAAATTTAGGTATAGGTGTGGAATTCTTAGAGTAAGAATTTATAAAATGGGTGTCATTAGATTCGTATTCTTATGGAAATTATATATTATAATAGATTGGATTCACTCGGAGACGATTCAAAAGGGTAAGCTTCCACCCGACTCTTTCGATTTCGGGTTCACTTAGCGGGTCTCCTTTTAAGGCAAGTTGAGACTTTCTTTGATTTTTTTCAAAGTGCTTATGTGTTAATTATGTTTAATAGGAGTAATAGGAATGGGGGGTCCCATATAAGTGAAGTGACGAGCATCTATGCGGGTACCAGTGCTATTTTAGGGGTTAAAATAAGTCAGGTGCTTATCTGGATTGTTTTCCCTATTTTCTAGTATGAGTGAACTGATTTGCTATTGTAAATGAATTGTTGAAAATGTTATCTAATGAGAATATTCTCACTTGATAAGTTGAGTTGATTTTGAGAGTGATATCTGATTTAGCTTAAGACATAAAATGTTTTGCTTAACTTTATTGTTGACTTGGGATCGGAGTTCCATGCCCGTACATCATACATTGCATTTCATATAGGGTCGTAGTGCACGCTTGCACATTATTATCCATTATTGGTGTCGGAGTGCACGAATACACATTATTATCTATTACTGGTTCGGAGTGTACACCTGCACAATATATTTACTGCGATCAGAATGCACGCCTGCACAGGGACCTTATGAGTCCCCCATGGGTCCTGACCTTAAAGTCATTGCTCGGTACGTGTGCATACAACATATGCATTGTATCACATTTATTCTTTTCTTATTCGGATTGAGTAAGTTGTATTTTTTATTTTGTACTATTTATTGATTACTTGTATATCTGACACTTGATTTTATGGTATTGAAGATCTCTTAGACTGTATTATGATATCCTTATAACTGTTAGACTTCATTATTCTATTGGATTAGGCTGGCTTTCCTGAGTGCATATTGTATAGTTATTTTAGAGGGTTGAGGTGGTATTACTCATCACCACTTTGAATTAGGGTCGATCGACGTTGCTTGCTGAGTACATGTAGTTCCGTACTCACTCTTGTTTTTTCTGCACCTTACATGCAGGTACTGATATGATGACCTTTGGACATTGATTCATGTGGTTTCTTTTGTGTTAATATCTCTGGAGATTCGAAAAACTGAAATCTCCTTCACATTTAGCTTTATACACTTTTCACATTTTTAGATACTCAGAGTTCTTTTATTTATGTATACGGGGGCTTGTATTAGTGACTACCAGATCTGAAATTATCTTTATTTCGACCGTACTAGTCTATCAATCTACTTTGGAGATTATTCAGATTTTATTATGTTCATATTTCCTTCCGCTTCTATACATTTGAGATGTTATGTTTGGGAATGGGTTGTTGGCTTACCTATTATGGAGGGTTGGATAGGTGTCATCACAGTCTCAATTTTGGACCGTGACAATATTAGCAAAGTAGGTCCCTGCAAGGGCATCATATCGAGAATAAAGGCAGTTAGATGCACAGATAAGGTCAATGATGTCAAATAAAGCCTTCACATAGGAAAACACAATATTAGATATCAAAAACCAACCACAATATCATATAAGTCCCCACACGAGCACACAATAGTAACAAATATCTCAAAATATAAACCCCATGATTATTTTCCCCAATCCATAGCATGTTTTACTTATTCATTAGCTATCCAGTTCAATCTGAAAGAAGTTTAGCCATAACCTACCTTGAAACAATGAAATATTGGTCTTAAGTGCCTCATATGGAGCCTTTACCTTGCGACAACCTAAGAATTAACTACAACATTCAAATATAGCATCTATACATTGAAAGAAAGCTAACAATATCCATATTACTTATATTTAGGTCGAGTCCCAAATGAGTTAGAAAAATGAGTTTGAAAATAAAAAGGTAAACTAGAATTTTGTTTTAAAAACACAATCTCCAAGGTTACAGGAGTCTATAGTAGAAAATCCATGTGAAAACAGGTAAAAATCGAGGTCTAAAACTCAGAAAATCCCTTTTTAAATTTTATTGGTAAAACCCATAATTTTCTACTTTAAAATCATGATTTAAAAGGTGTTTTTGAAGATATAGCAATACGGAATAATGGGATTATAATTTTAGAAGTGAATGTTGAAACCCTCAAAAATTGTCTTTCCCGAAGCTTGGAGATCCAAACTAGTACAATAAGTTAGGGGGTCGGGTAAATTCAATAATAGACGCCTGTTGGCATTCCAGCCTTCCTATTCGAAAGAGAATCAATTATTTCTTGGTCGTGAAAATCTGAATTAGTTGTTCCTGGTTGTTCATTGTTTAAGAATTCTTGTTTAGACAATTCATACCATCCATACATAGTCTTTTAATCTAGGATTGAAATCCTTCCAAGAGCCCTTTTGCATCATATCGAAGGGATTCCTCGGTTTAGACCAAAGAAGCAATGTCAGTCGATCATTATCAAATTTACTGTAATCTTTTTCTATTTGTGACGATCCCACCAGAGCGCCTTCTACTTCTAATAGGGCATGAGCTAGATCTGAATCATTCTCAAAGAGTCCATAAGAAGTGATCTCATTTTTTTCATCGGGTCCGGATAAATACCAAAGATCTTGAGCGACCGATCCAGCAGAACAACTCAAAAGATAAAGAAGTATCGTTAATCTCTTCATGCTCATTCCAAGACTCGAGAACGCGATCAATCCTTCGCATTCACGAGGCTCAACACTGACAAGGTCATAAAATTAGCCTTCACATTCGTGATCAAGGCTTCGTATTCGCAATAGCCTAGTCGCGTTTGCAAAGAAGGACCCCATTGCCCTTCGTGATTGCGATCACCGCCTTGCAATCGCAATAAAGGTTGATTTTTTCTCCATGTTTGCAGCCAGGGGCCTATATTCACGAAGAAGGACCCATGCACCAGATATCTACTGTGTACCAGTTGTTTTTGCATGGTTTCGAATGTTCTGAATGGACCCTCAAAATTCATTGAAGACCCGATAGAAGTAAATTATATATGTTACTAGGCCAATTTCAATGTATTGAACTCAATGACGATGTCATATTTTAAAAAAGTTTTTATTAATAAATAGCCCTTGAGATCCTATATCACTATTTTTCAAATTAAGGGTCTTAATGAGATATACATGCCTCAAAATCAAACTAACCCCACTACTAGCCCAATTTCGACATTTCGAATCTGCTGGCATATTTTATTTTTCCATCCGACACTCAGAACAACAAATATTGACCAAAATCAACTATATGGCTTCTCAAGCCTCTAAAAATCACAAACTCGCACAAATCATTTTCGATTGCATCAGGAACCTTGCCAACCATTTTGAAACCTTAAAATCGACATGTAGAAACTACAAGAAAGGACAAAATAGTCAAAATACATAGAAATAGAAAACTAACAAATTCAGGTCATAAAAAACTAGTTCGTCCTCGAATAATAGGCAAAAGAATACCTAAATTAGTGAAAAACTGAGAGTAACTATTACGTATGTCAGACTCGACCTCCCAAGTATCATCCTTAACAAGACGGTGTCTCCACCAAACCTTGTCTATATGAATATCTCTAGAATGCAATCATCTCGCATCCCTAGCTATTATGGACACTGGCTTCTCAACAAAGGTCAACCTCTCATCAAACTGTACTAAATCCCAATAATGCATATGAGAATCATCCGGGATTTAGCATCGAAGATAGACACATGAAAAACTTGATGAACAGCTGAATAGTCTGGAGATGTGGCCTACTCATAAGCAACTAGGGTTGGGCATAAAATACCAAATTACCGAACCTAACCAAAAAAATTGGAAATTGGTATTCGGTAATTTGATATTTGGTATGATATTTGGGAGTAAAATTTTAATATTTCGGTATTTGGGATTAGGTTTGGTAAAAGATATTAATACCGTTTGGTATTCGATATTTACCAAATATCGAATTTTCTCTCTCTCTTTCTTTCTCTCTCTCTCTCTCTCTCTCTCTCTCTCTCTCTCTCTCTCTATATATATATATATATATATATATATATATATATATATATATAACCTACTCAATAGACAATAGTATTAGTCAATCCCAAAGAATCTCTTGGACCTTGGTAATATATTCGTATAAAGCAACAAAAAGAATACTAAATAGGGTTTTTATTAAATATACTCTTTGAAGTTTAGACATACATTTGGACATTTTCAACTTTAATATGGTATTACCAAAAACCCTACCGAACCGAAGTTTAATTTACCAATTACCGAATTACCGAACCGATGTTTATAAGTATGGTATGTGGTATCTACTTTCAAATACCGGTTATCGAATTACCAAACCCAAAATTAGAAAATACCAAACCGAATACCAAACGCCCACCCCTATAAGCAACCTCTCACACTGTCTGAAGAATTTCAAATGACCCAATATACATGGGGCTAAGCTTGATCCTCTTTCCAAACCTCATCACACACTTCATGGGAGACACATGAATGAAGACTCAATCATCAATCCCAAAATTCAAAGAACGTAGCCTACGGTCTGCATAACTCTTTTGCCTACTCAGAGCCACTCAAAGCATATCCTGAATCACCTAAACTCTATGCAAACACTCGCGAAGTAAGTCAGTGCCATGGGGTCTTACTTGAAGTCACAAACCAACCAATAGGGCATCGACAATACCTACCATTCAGTGCCTCAATAAGGGTCATCTAAATACTTGAATGGTAGCTATTATTATAAGAGAACTTCGCCAATGTCAAATGTTGCTCCTACTGACCTCCGAAATCCATAAGATATGTGTAGAGCATATCCTCCAAAATCTAAATAGTTCGCTTTAACTAACCATCCGTCTGGGAGTGAAACATTATGCTGAGGTCAATCCGAGTACCCAATTCCTCCAAAAAAATCTTGCCAGAAGCTTGACGTGAACACTAAGTCTCTGTATGAAATAATAGACATGAGAACCACATGAAAAAAAACTACCTCATGAATATAGATACGGGCTATCAGGACCCATAAACTAGGTCATGATGACATTTGTTGCGACCTAGCCTTGATAAGCAAGCTGATCTCCCTAACTGATAAGAAGAAAATAAAATCGATAATAACATGAACCCAAGCAAGACTTCTAGAATGAAGTCAAACCAATCAAGTAACATATATAGATATATATATATATATAATAACAAAAGTCTAAAGAAATACATAAACTGCCCAAAATTTGGTGTCATAATGTAAGAACAATCTAAGTACAAATCTAAACTGAAAGTACAAAATCTATCTCTGAACCAAATAAAGATATAGGTAAGAGCGAGTGAGATCCAGAAGTTTGCCCTGAACACTATAGCGGTTCAGTACCTTAAATATCACTAATCAACAGCATGATCTCAACCTTCACATGTTATACTCTTGCTAGGATCTGCACTGAAAGGGTACAATAGGAGTGAGTACGGTCCACTTATACTCAATAGGTATCATTGGCCGTCTGAGAAAAGTAGGAAATAAAATAAGTAAAATATACTATGAGCACGTTATCTGCAAATAGAAAATTCCCAAATGGTAGCTCACACCATCTCCACTAACACTTCTAACTTGTATAAGTACACAAAAGCATTAACAACACAAATATAAAAGAGAAAATACATGGAAACCATATATAAATTAAGGAAACCAAGGAAAACAAGCAAGATATGTATGCAATGTGGATGGAATGAATGGTGAAAGTCACCGTATGAATTTTCATATACACCTACCGAGCTTACATCTACCAGGCAGGACCCATGTGCGGTTCACAACCTATATACTATATCTCATATCTCAGTCTTGACTCTTCTCTTCAGCTCATGTTCACAGAGAGGATTTTCATAAAAGTATCTTGTTTTGTTTAAAAAAATAGTGTCTCAGTGGTACCAATATCTCATGAATGAATATGTATGAAATAAGAATGTAATGCTGAAAATCAGCTCAAAATGAGGATATCCAATCCAATCAATATGTTAGTATTTATGAGTGAGGCCAAAAATCAACTCATTATGTCCATATTTATGATTTATCAACTTCAAATAGGTATCATCATAATAAATATATATGCAAGACATCATTATTATCATATCAACCCATAACTTAGGTGTTTTAATATGATAAAAGCAACCAATGCTCAAATAATGCCTATATTATCAAATTAAGCCCTCACACAGGCATTATATCTAGAATGAAGGCATAAGGATGCACAAATAAGGTCAATGATGTCAAATAAAGCCTCCACGCAGGCAACACACATATCAGTTATCGCAAGTCTACAACAATAGAAAGTAAGCTCCCATACGGCCACACAATAGTCAAACATCATAAATTACAAACCCCATAGTTACTTCCAAACCCATAAAATGCTTTACTTATATATATATATATATATATATATATATATATATATATTAATTACCTAACTCAATTCGAAAGGATTTAAGTCAAAACCTACCTCAAAATGGTGAAATCCTAGTCTAAAGTGCCCCAACACGGAGCATTTCCCTTGCGAACGATCTTAGAATCAAATATAATATTAAAATATAGAATTTATACATTAACAATAAGCTAAAGATACCCATATTGCCCATATTTGGGCAGGGTCAAAACGAGTTCAAAAAATAAATTTGAAAATAAAAGGGTAAAACTAAAATTTTGTTTCAAAAACACATTTCCCAAGGTTATAGGAGCCTACAGAAGTAAACCCATGCGAAAATGGGTTAAAATCAAGGTCCAAAATGAAGAATAACCCTTTGAACTTTTCCCTTAAAAACCCTAATTTTTCTGTTTAAAATCATGATTTAAAGGTGTTTTAAAGATAAAATCAAGGAAAAATAGTGGAATTATGAGTTTAGAACCTTTGATAATCATTTTTCCCAAAGCATAGAGGTCCAAAAATAGAGAAAAATTGAGAAAAGAGGATTTTATATAGTTGTTGTCGCTTAAGTGGCTAAGTTGGCCCCTTAAGCGACTGGCACTAAAGCGGTACAATTCTGCTAAAGTGGCTACCACTTAAGCGACGCATGACCGCTAAAGCGATCTTAGGACAAGCAGCTGTCGCTTAACCGGACCTTGATTGCTTAAGCGGCTACACCAGATATCAGCTGATGCTAATTTTTGTGCAAGCTTACTAAACTTTGATTGGACTGTTGGGATTTGATCAAGATCCTACCAAGACAAACCCTATATTCTACTAGGTTAATTTAGATATTTCAAACTCAATAAGTATATCAGATTTTTGAAAAATAGTCATCTTTACAAAATTATCCCTGAGATCTTATTTTACTATTTTCCAAACGAATGACCAAAATGAGATATAAAGGTTTCGAAATTGATCCAACCCTGCTACTTATTCTAATTCGAGAATTTGGATCTGTTAGTGCGGTTGTTTTACCATCTGATACTCAAAGCAACAAGTGTTGACCAAAGTCAATTTTATGGCTTCTCAAGTTTTCAAAAACCACAAGCTCGCATAACTCATTGCAAATTTCCTTGAGAACCGTGTCAACTATTCTCGAATCTCAATATTAACATGTAGCAACTATGAGAAAGAAAAAATGATCACAACACATAGAAATTGAAAATTCACAAACCAAGGTCATTAGACATCCACCACTAAAAATCTAGTTCGTCTTTAAATTAAAGGCAAGAAAATACCTGAATCGATAAATAGTTGAGGTTAACTACTATGTATGTTTGACTCGACCTCCCAGTAGCCTTCTCAATCGGACGGTGTCCCCACTGAACCTTAATTACAGGAATGTCTCGAGAATGCAACCATCTCACATCCCTACTAAAATGAACACTGGCTCCTCAACAAAGGTCAACCTCTCATCCAATTGAATCGAGTCCCCACAAAGCACATGAGGCTCATTCAGAATATAGCATCAAAGTATAGATACATGAAAAATTGAGTGAACTTTAGAAAAGTCTGAAGGTAAGGTCAACTCATAAGAAACTTCCCCAACCCAACTATACAAACCTCAGTAGAGCTATCTAGAACGGCGTTACACTTAGTTTCATTCCTATTATTACCTCAATTTGTAGCAACATTCATCCTTCTTTTTCTCCTAAAAATTTGTGTCCAAAAATAAAATTATCAAACACATAAGTTAAAGAGTAAGATGCATATAAAAAATATATCAAAATAATACATCTGCCAAAAGAGTATGTGACACTCAGATGGTATCACAGATATTAACAAATGATATTGTTTTTACCTCTAGTTTATTCATCAAATCGCCAAAAGATTTATGAATATCTTCAAACTTGACATCAACACTGAGTCAAAAGTCAATGAGCTCCTTTTTCAACTCACCGTTACTAGGTGATCCATTACCAACATATGACCAATATCAACCTTTGGCGCTTGAGAACCTACATGACACTTTCAAACTTTAAATCATCAAACTCTAATAAAATCCTTTCATTATAACTTGATAAAATCTTATTCACTTGCAAGTACAATCAACAAACTATAACAAATATAAATTAACCAAAGATTTTAACGAGCGAAAAAAAAAATTAGTCATACTTGGTTAGTTGGTAAGTTGGATATTTGCAAACAAACAAAATCAAGGCCCAACTATTTCTCTATTGTCCAATTCAAAATGCACGACACTTGACACACAATATGCTTAGCAAATGACCTATCAAACCTGGAAAATATTCATAAACCAAATCAGTAAAGCTAATAGCAATCCCCATACCTATAAAACTTAGACTTTATCTTAAGTTTGTCGGAGCACGAATCGAATATCATTTGAAAAACATTAATTCTCCGTTCATAAGAATTATAATCACCACTGTCAACCAAATCACATAATGACATATCAACTGTCACGATTCAAAAACTCAGGTCATGATGAACTTATCTTGGCTAAGCCTTGACAAGTAAGAAAACACCCAAATTGGTAAGTAAAAGAAAAATTACAACACAAATCCCAAGGCGAGACTTCCAGAATGAAGTCAAACACACATGCATAAAGATAGCGAAAGTCTAAATCACAATAATACCATAAACCATCCCAAGACCTGGTGTCACAGTGTAAAAACAATCTAAATGTATCTCAAAATCTAAAAATATAATTGAGAGACTGAATAACTACAAGTTTGTCTCAAAATCTAAAATATGACATAAACTAGATAGGATGAGGTCGAAGGTCAACTCTGAACGCATAGAGAGGCTGCTACCTCAAATGTACCACCTATATCTGTAAGAACTCAACTGTCATACGGTGCACTCATACCTAGATCTACACCAAAAGGGCAAAGTAGGGATGAATATGGTCCACTTGTACTTAGTAGGTATCATAGGCCAACTGAGCGAAGTAGAAAATAAGGTATATAAATACATATTATGAGCACATCACCTGCAAATAGAAAATGTCCTGAACGGTAGCTCATACGATCTTTACTGACAGTTCTAAAAATAGCACGTAAGAAAAAAATAAATACATAAAAGAAACAGAAATAGGCAATGCTACAGATGAAGTACATAAACTCAACACTAAAGGTGCATAAATGGATAAAATGCAATGAGGATGATATGATGTGATCCAGCTTATCCCATAACCTCCTATACACCTACCAAGCACCATGCTTTCAGGCAGGATCCATAGAGGTATCACATCCTATATACAATCTCAAAACTCAATCTCAGTCTCAATATCTATATCTCCTCTTTGAATCATGGGCTACGATAGAGGGTTTTGTAAAAGTGTCACATTTCTATCAAAAATCTATGTTTACACAATGGTGCTAATAACTCATGAATGTATGTATGATATAATAATGTAATGCTCACAACCAACTAGTATGAATATCCCAATTCCAACCAAAATACCCACATGTGATCTCAAAATTCACTCAGCGTGTCAACCATCCATGATTCGATATAAGACATGTACATTAGAGTGAAATATATGAGTAAGAAATCAATAATATCATAATAACCTCAACTTAGAAATTTCTATCACAAAGGAAGCAATCCAACATATACACAAGGCCAACAATATCAGATAAGACCTCTACGCAGGCCACACATAGAAAATATAATCTCAAATCACTATTCATATCAATATAAGACCCTACATGGTCACACAATAGTAATAACATTATATTCATACTTATTACCCATACACATAGCATGCTTTTATGTAAATATTAACTACTTAGCTCGGTTTGAAGAAAGTTAAGACATAACCTACCTCGTGATGCTGAAATCTAAGATAAAAGCCCTTCACATGGAGCTGTTCCTCTCCCAAATTGCCCCAAAATCAACTAAAAATACAAATATAAAATCAACGCATCAAGAGAAAGTCAGCGATACCCGTATTGCCTATTTTCTAATCGGGGTAAAAACAGACCCCCAAAATAAATTTTTGAAAAGAAAGGGTAGAATCAAAAAAATTTAGTTTGTAAACATATTATCCATGATTAAAGAATGTCATAGAAGAAAACCCAAGTAAAACGGGATAAATACGGGGTTTAAATTGAAGAAAAATTATATTAGGCCTTTCGGACCAAAATTTTTAAATTTCACATTTGAAATTACATTTTAACGAGTTTTAGAATGTATTATCCATGATTAAAGAATGTCATAAAAGAAAACCCAAGTGAAACGGGCTAAAGACAGAGTTTAAATTGAAGAAAAATTATTTTAGGCCTTTCGGGCCAAAATTCGCAAATTTCACATTTGAAATTACATTTTAACGAGTTTTAGATGGTGAGAATCAATGTAAAATAATTGACATAGTGATTTGGATCATTCCCAAACTTGAAAATGGAAGAACTCATCCAAAAGAACATCTTAACCTAAAGCTCAAAACCGCAAAAAATGAGAGAAAAATAAGAAAAAAAGAGTTTTATACTACCAGGCATGACCGCTAGCTTAAGTGGTCACTGCTAAAGTGGACAAGTGCCACTTAAGCGGTACCTGATACTGCTACACAGTCTGCTTATGACACCTTGGGATTCATCCAAAATCCTGAGAATGCAAATGAACTATGTTACCTTATTAAATTCGACATTCTGAACTTAATGACGACATCAGATTTTTAAAAGAGATTGTTTTCACAAAACTGACCCCTGAAACCTAATTTCATAATCTTTTGAATCGAGGCCCAAAATAAGATCTAAAAGCCACAAAACTAAACTAACCACCCTACTAATCCAAAAATGATGTTATGGATCTGCTGGCGCAATCCATTTTGCAATCCGTTACACAGAAAAATAAATATTGACCAAAGTCAACTATAAAGCCTTTTTAACCTCTAAGAAGCAGCAACTCACAAAAATCACATCGTAATACATTAAAAATCATGCCAACTATCCCATACGCCAAAAATATCATGTAGCAATTGCAAGGAAGGGTAAAATGTACAAAAAACATATAAAAATAAAAGATTCACATAATCAAGTCCTTAGATCAATAATTTTGATCTTCAATATAGAAAACAAGAACGTGGTTACAAAAAACATAATTACTGTCAGGATTCAAAAATCGAGATCATGATGGCACGTACCTCGGTCTAGCCTTGATAAGCAAGTCAAGTTACCAAAATAAAGAAAATCTAAAACAACAATAAATAAAACAAGAGAGACTTCTATAATGAAGTTAGGCTATAAATGTAGATAAATGTCAAAGTATGAATAAAATAAATAACCATTCGAAATCTGGTATCATAAGTATAAGAACATCTAAAACCAAATTAAAATCTAAAATACTACATAAGTCGGTCTTTGAAATAAATAAATACAACAAGTAGATAAGATGAGTCCTGAAACCAACTCTTAAAGACTAGAGCATGTCAGTACCTTAAAATCTCAAACTGATTAAGTATAAACCCAGCCACCGCGTGTCGCACTCATACTAGGATCTAAGTAGGAGTGAGTACGATCCACTTGCACATCATAGGTATCATAGGCTGGCTAAGTAAAGCAATAAATAATACAAGTAAAAAAAATAATATGAGCACGCAACATGCCAGTAGAAAATTTTCCAAATAGTAGCTTACACTGTTGCGCTCAAGCACATAAGCAAGTGTACATGGTCTCACCAAGTAATATAATGGAATTTTAAAAGACAAGTATCAATTCCTCAGAGACTTATGTTAAAAAATATCTTGGACTATTCCAATTATTAAGATTAACTCAGTGCTAATGTAACCACAAGATTGTTTGAGAGTAAACTTAACAATGCGGTAAATTAAAAATTCTTAAACAACAATAGAGAGAAACCAGGGTTAAGGTACTATGAATAATCATACTATTTTATATAAATTCATTGGTTAGGTTAATTATCTTGGTTATTGGTTCACAAGGTCTACACTACGACTATGGCCTTCCAAACTCTAGTCTATTATCTAACTTAGCCCCATAACTACATCGTTGGGCAGGGATGCGAGGTTTAAGTTAAATACATTTATATTTAATCACGTACATGAACCAAATAGAGCACATAGGTATATTCCTATCCTAATTGAAAATTATAACTTCATTCAATTGGAAGATTACAATTCTATTCTATCTATCCCATGTTTTATCCTCTTGTTCCTCCTTCTGGGTTCACAATATGATTATGTATGTATCTAAGGGTCATAAATCCTTAAAATAGTGATAACAAGGATAAATAAATAACCAAATATGATACAAAATCAATACAAATTAATTTATAACCATAATACTCATGTTCTTGGCCTTAACCACGGAAAAGGGTGTTTAGCCAATCATGGACGTAACCATAATTACAATGAATGAATAAATGTTAAAATTCATAAATAAATCAAAGTAATGGAACAAAAAATACTAATTGAAGGGTTATAAAACCTCCCTTCAAGTCCCAAGGTCATCCCAAGTGTGAAACATAACAACTAAGTGTCCTATTTATTCTCTGACACAAGCTGCCGATTTTGACATAGGGCCGTGTCACGCTATTATCGCGGTGCCTAGGATTTTTGGCATGAACTAATCATGGTTATATAATGGAATTAGTCATTTAGGATATTTCCAAGGGAGTAGAACTGCACTAACGCGGTGCCTATGCTCCATGGCACACCAGTGACTCCAAAACTCCCGTTTTTGGTCAAGTCTTGTCCCATGCATTTGTCCATCCTTTTCAAGCCTTGTGGTGTTGTTTTCAATTGATTTATAGTTTTTGTATAATATATATATCATTATGATAAATTCACAAAGAATCCTATATCATCAAAAACCACGAATTGGATCTCAACACAGCATACAATTCAAGACGATGAACTAGTAATTTAAGCTAAGAGTACTAGTTTTGTCCTTTTGATCTTTAACTTAGTGTTTATCTTGGATTGATTCAATTGAAACTTAAACGCTATAAGAAAATTATTCCATACATAATTACACAATAATATCCTTAGTAACTCATTGTGCACACTCGAATCCATTGAGATCAACTAGAATAACACATAGTTCAAGCTAGTAATACTGATTTTCTCGTCTAAACTCTAAGTGACCAAATTGATTCCAAACTTGTTTAAACATACCTTAAACATTTTAATCAAGTATTTTAACACTTATATGCTCAATTATACAAAGATTTACATATTAAATGCAAGAGAAGTCTTCTAAACTAAGCTAAATAAGCTCGGATAACAACACTGAGGTGCATAAATCCACCTCAGATCATCACCCCCACACTTAAAGCCTTGTGCATCCTCAAATAATTCTTTACTCCAAGAATCATAATCAGAGAAGACTCTACACTTATAAAACAAGCAAGATATTCAAGTTAGTTCTACAATGACTACACAATAGCAAGTTTCACACACAAGCATGTCCTATACAATTAGGTAGTACTCCGCTAATATCAGAATGTCAAAATTTAGGATCAATTAGGTCTTTAAGGGTTGTAATGAAGGCTAAGGGACAGGTAGGAGCTATTTGGGTAAAATAGTGACTATCTTTCCTTATCACTTTAATACATCACATGAACATTAAGATATCTCTATTAACAACTAATTTTCACCCCTTCTTTCTACACACATCTTTTATTTGGCCCCATCTCATTAAGCTAATTCACAATTATTATGGAAGGAGCATTCTTTATCAACACAGGATCAAATTTAGCATAATTTGGTTTCTCTTTTCATTACACATCTCCAAAGCACACACCTATCAGTTTTTACACACAAATAGCTACTTTTTGGGGCCTCACTTTTACCTCTTCTTTTCTTATTTTTACACCCCTCAACTTTATTAATTTTTAACTAAAGTGCTTAGGAGTTTTGAATAGAATTAAGGTCAAACCAAAGAAGCGAACGGGCTACATATGCGGCTACCAACAAAATAGGCTAAGAGATCAACGAGGCTTTCTAGGATTCAGCACAAGAGTAGGTAAAAAAGGGTATAATATAAGGCTACCAAAGAAATGCCTATATCATCTCCTAAACCCACATTCTTTATTTTTCTTTGCATACACACCACGCATGTTCTAGACATCACATGCAACAAGGAATATACAAACAAACCTCACACACAGATGGTATATCCCTAAGTCAAATAGGATCATCATAGACTCTAAACCAAGTAACTACACAAATTCAATATTAATCCAACAATGTTCAAGAGTCATAAACCAAAGCCTAGGTGTCTCAAAAGCAATAATTCACCACAGAAATCATGTTTTAACAATCAAAACAACTTGCATTATGCAATCATACATAGCACCAACAAAAATATCTCACTTACCTAATCATAAAATTTTTTAAATTACTCCAAAAAAAGAAAAATAATGTTAGGTTTAAGGGGCATCCCTGTAGAAAAGAACCAAAAAGAACAATCATGGGGTGGGTGAAGTGTGCACCTATCCTGACACCCATAAACTAAAAATTAAAAGGTAAAATCTTTTTGTAATGTTTTAAATTTTTTGAATTTAACCCAAAACGAACTAAGAAAACAAAGCCTATAGAATTACTTCACCTGAAACCATGGGAATGTCCCCACTCCACACTTAAAAATTTATTTTGTCCCCAAAGTTGAATTTAAAAGCAGAGATAGAAATACTCCCAGAGGCCTCTAGGCCTAGCTAGTAGCATCTGTAAACATCAAGAGGGTTTGAGGACCCCACACTTATTCTTCAACATGCTTCTTAGCTCAAGTCTCCAGTACTTAGACTTTCCATCAAATTGTGACTCAATAAAAACAAATACTACATGACGTAAAAACTAAATTACTAAAAATAAAACCTATATTAACTTGGGTTTCCTCCTAAGCAGTGCCTGATTTAGTGCAGCGACATGAACCAACATCAAAACTCAATCAAATCCCTTCATCATCTTCCTCCTTCTTGGAGGCTATATTCTCATACTTTTTAGACCTCTTGAGTGTGAACTCTCAAGGTCAATATTTTTTTCAATTTTAGCCTTTTTAGGCTCATCAATCACCATCAACTCAGGCTTAGGTGGTGGCTCATACAACTCAATGAGATTGTCTGAAGAGGTATTTGGTGGTGCACTTTCTACCACCCCACACTTATACCCTTCCATCACTATAATCATACATAAATCTTTGTAGTGGGAAGGTAGATTAAGTGTCTTATAAACTCTGAAAACCACTTCTTTATCATCCAGTCTCATTGTAAGAGTGCTCTCTCTCACGTCTATCAACGCTCCTTCTGTGGCTAAGAATGGACGTCCCAGAATGATCGGCACCTTGCTATCTGCATAAATATCTATAACAATAAAATTAGCCAAAATTACAAACTTTCCAACCCTTCTGAGCACGTCTTCAATTATTCCTTCGAGCTTAAAATGGTCTTGTCCGCCAATTGGATCATCAATGGCTCATCCAACCCAAGAGTTTAGCATGGACAGAGGAATAAACTTTATACTTTTCCCCAAATCACTAAAAGAATGTACCACTTCACCTTTGCCAATCTGAATGGGGAGGGTGAAACTTCCTAGGTCTTTCAGCGTTTTGGGCATTTTTTTGTTACCACA
>NW_025891969.1:0-1848 GCF_002878395.1 Capsicum annuum
CTTCATAGATAGTCAGTTAGAGTTGATATATTCAAATTTCAATTTTTGTTTTTTATAACCAGAGTAGAACTATTTTAAACAATTTTTATTGAATATGTCAGCTAAAGACATTTCTTATGCTTACTACTTCCAATTTTATGTATTATTTTCAATTTGTCATGAGTTCTGCCAATCTTATGGTTTAGCTTAGGATCACTTGTGGTTCTAAGCATTATGTTATATCAAGAGGGTAGTCTCAAACATTACAAACCTAGTATTAGAGCACAGAGTATAAGATTCCTAGGGTGTCTATGAAGCCATATCTAGCAAAGTCTTGCAGAACGGTACAGAGACGTTTGTACTTTTTTTAGACGCTATTGGGCATTTAAGAAATAGATCCCTTCTTCATGCTCCAGATCATGCTGTAAAGTTGTTTTCTCAAAAACTTCTATCACTTCATGTGTTACACCATAATTCTCCATCTATGAGTTACTCTTGCGATAATATGAGTAGTATATTTTAATCCTCTCGAGATGATGCTCTCGAATTTACTATCAGTAATTTTAGAAATGGCATAAAGGAGGTTTAGAGGAGCCCGCTAGTGTGTTTAAAATCCTTTAATTTTAAAGTTTACGTTCTAACCCATATGAATTGTGTAGTTAATATAGAATATGCTATGCAATCAGATTTCTCTTTAGCCCTTCATTACAGATAGCACTCATGAAAGGAGAGACCATGTGCATAGGGTATTCAATATATTTTTTATTAAGGGGTAGAGTAACTTAGGGTGTTATGATTCTTAAGTAATAGAACATCATAAGAGTTGGAAGTATGGATTTATAGGTTTAATAATAAGAAAAGGTGGGGTTATCATTTAGTTGAGGGAAAATTGATGGAGCTATGTCTATTTTTAAGTAGGATTGAGGTGATTTGTCCTTATGTGTTAAATAAGGGGTAGTGAATGTAGTGTAGGTTTCATAGTGAAAGGTAGAGAAGGAGTTATTAGTTAAGGTCAATTGTGGTATGCTAAAAGTAGGAAAGAAGTTCTTGATGGTATTCTATTGTGTTGGAAAAGTATATGTTATTAACGAAAGTAATATGTTATTAAGGATTGTTAATCTGGGTTCTCCTTCTGGTTAATTCTTGTAGAGTTAGGAGTATAATTTAGATATATAGAAGTAGTAGCGATGTGTGGGAGGATGAACTAATGAGTTATAAAAAGACAGACCATAAGATTATGATAAATCATTGTTATTATGAGGTTATAGTGGACTAGTGTGTCTTGATGTTTTATTTTATATCTTCCAAGCAAGAATAGTATGTGAAGGTATGTGGTTAATCATGTCTTGTGTTAGACACTATGTTTGAACAGTAGATGAAAATCAAGGTGGGAATAATGATTGATTAAGATAGTGAAGCTAGATATAGGGAAGGTAAGCTGGTAGGTTTGGAATGATGTATGCAAGAAGTATATTTTTTTGCAATTAAGTATGATCATATAGATGAGATATAGAGGTGTACCCAAAGTGATATGTTTCACAATCTGAACCAGGTCTTGAACATGACAAGCATCTCAAGTTCACCGTAGACTGGAGACCACCTTCATGGCCTAGTCAACTAGATTACAGTACGTCATAACAGTGGAATACCAACACACAATAAGATAGTAGAATATGATTCAGACACAAAGAAGTCTATAAGTTCAACAAAAATTCTGAAGTCCACAATAATCCAAAAATATCTCTAAACAAACAAACACCAATAATAATCGAGGCATGCCCCCGACAATAGCTAAAATAAGTTCAAAGGAACGAGACAATAACATAAAGAGACCCATATCATGAAATGATGACTTCTAAAGTATGAACG
>NW_025891970.1:0-2640 GCF_002878395.1 Capsicum annuum
TAGGTGAACTTGCGGAAGGATCATTGTCGAAACCTGCACAACAGAACGACCCGCGAACGTGTTTAACAACTGGGGAGTCCACGCGGGTGCAGTGCTATTGCACTCCGCACAATTGCCTCCCCCTCGTCTCTGGCACAAAAAGTGCCAAGGAATACATAAATTAATAGCCTGCCCCTCGCGCGCCATCCGCAACGTGCGTTGGGGGGACCTATGGCTCTTTTTTAAATAAAAACGACTCTCGACAACAGATATATCGCTCTAACATCGATGAAGAACATAGCAAAATGCGATACATGGTGTGAATTGTAGAATCCCGTGAACCATAGAGTATTTGAACACAAGTTGCGCCCGAAGATATTAAGCCGAGGGCACGTCTGCCTGGGCGTCACGCATCGCATCGTCCCCTCCTATCGCGCCTCAATCATGGCGCGTGCTATTGTTGTAGGGCAGATACTGGCCTCCCGTGCACCTCGAGCTCGCGTCTGGCCTAAATATGAGTCCACGTCGACGGACGTCGCGGCAAGTGGTGGTTGTATCTCAACTCTCTTTGTTGTCACGGCAATAGCCCATCGCACGTTCGGACTCTAGGACCCTTTCGCGCTTAGGCACTCCAACCGCGACCCCAGGTCAGGTGGGATTACCCGCTGAGTTTAAGCATATCAATAAGAGGAGGAAAAGAAACATAAAAGGATTTCCTTAGTAACGGCGAGCGAACCGGGAATAGCCCAACCTTAGAATCGGGCAGCTCAATCATTTGAATTGTAGTTTGGAGAAGCGATCTCAGCGGCAGACCAGGTCCAAGTCCTCTGGAAGGGGGCGCCAGAGAGGGTGTGGGCCCCATTATGCCAGGACCCTGACGCACCATGAGGCATTATCTACGAGTCAGTTTGTTTGGGAATGCAGGCCAAATCGAGTGGTGAATTCCTTCCAAGGCTAAATACGGGTGACAGACCGATAGCGAACAAGTACCGCGAGGGAAAGATGAAAAGTACTTTGAAAAGAGAGTCAAAGAGTGCTTGAAATTATCGGAAAGAAAGTGGTTGGGGGCCGCGATGCGCCCCAGTTGGATGTGGAATGGCAACGAGCTGGTCCGCCAATCGACTCAGGGCATGGACCAGCGTGGATTGGGGGCGGCCAATTCTCGGGCTCTCGATACGTTCATGGAATGCCGTCTCCTCGATTATGGCAGGCAGCTTGTGCCTCTGGTGTGGTTTGGCATCTGCGCGCTACAGATGCTGGACTGTGGGCTCCTCATTCGACCCGTCTTGAAAAATGGACAACAGAGTCTGACATGTGTGTGAGTCAATGGACGAGTAAACTCGTAAGACGTAAGAAAGTTGATTGGTGCTATCCCCCCTAGGGGTGCACCGCTGACCGGCCTTGATTTTCTGAGAAGGGTTCGAGTGTGAGCATACCTGTCGGGACTCGAAAAATGGTGAACTATGCCTGAGCGGGGCGAAGCTAGAGAAAACTCTGGTGGAGGCCCACAGTGATACTGATGTGGAAATCATTCGTCTGACTTGGGTGTACGGCCCGCGGCTGCTTTGTCAAGCCATGCCACGTAATCAAGAGCTCCAAGTGGGCCATTTTTGGTAAGCAGAACTGTCGTTCCGGGATGAATCGAAAGCCGGGTTACGGTGCCAAACTGTGCGGTAACCTAGATCCCATAAAGGGTGTTGGTTTATTAAGACAGTAGAACGGTGGTCATAGAAGTCAAAATCCGCTAAGGAGTGTGTAACAACTCACCTGACAAATAAACTAGCCCCGAAAATGGATGGCGCTTAAGCGCGCGACCTACACCCGGCCATCGAGGAAAGTTCCAGGCCCCGATGAGTAGGAGGGCACGGCGTGGCACCAAGGCACCATGGCACCATGGCACCATGGCCCCAAGGAACCAAGGAACCAAGGCACCGTGGCACCATGGCATCGTGGCAACGTGGAACTATGGCAGCAAGGAATCACTGTGCCAAAATCAAAAGAGCGTAAAACTACGTTCCATCATGATAATATTTTCCTGACGTTCATCCATCTTCCTCACCGTTGCATGCTCATTTTTTTATATATCCGCTCTAATTATTTATTTTAAATATATTTTAATGTTACCTCATATGTTGTGATGGTTTTCTTAATGTCCCGTCGCCTTTTTTTCAAATTTTTATTTAATATCCTTAAATTTAAATATTTTATATCGTTACGTTATTCGTACAGATATGCACCCAATTATTGATTTAAGGTTATTTCATTCTAATATTTATATTTTGGGGTTGTTACTTATCTGTTTCATTCTGGGCGATTTTTCTAATGTCCCCACATTATTTTTATATTTTTTTCAATCTTTTATTTAATATTCTTAAATTTAAGTATTTTATACCATTACATTATACGTATAAATTTGCACTCGATTGTTGGTTTAAGGTTAGTTCATGCGCTGAGAATATTTTCCTGATGTTTTTATATTTTTATAAATATTTTTTCTATTTTCGAATTATTTTTACTTAGTTTTTGAATTTTCATAAATGATATTTGAAAGAAAATATTTTCTTAATGAATCCGTGGCGAGCGCCGGCGGCCGGCGTGGGCGGCGCCCATGCATAAGCCTCGATGTTCCTTCTTCTCCTTTACTCCCCCCAAGGGCGGACT
>NW_025891971.1:0-1239 GCF_002878395.1 Capsicum annuum
ATCATATATTATTATTATTCCTACTTTCATTTAAATAACAGCCTAATCAAAATTATCTTGTATGATTTTTTTTACCTTTTAATCCAATTTTATTTAATTTCTTACAATTATAGCCTATTTTTACCCAATCCATTACAATCTTAACCCAATTTCCTACAATTTAAGCCATTATTTTTCATCCTAGACACATTTTAATTCCCCCATGACATTAAATCTCAGCCGTCGATCAAAAACCAATCCAGCGGTTGAGATCAAAAGATCTCTCTTTCCCTATTTCAAACCTACAAACCCTAACTCAAATTTTTTTGCCCAACTTCCGCCTCTATCTCTCCACCTCTCTCTTCTCTCTCTCTACAAACACCTCTACATCTCGATCTCCCCCCTCCTCCGATCTCTCCATCGCCAATCGACCACCAAAACCACCCCCTCCGCTCCGACTCCTCGTCACCATGTCGCTATCTCCGGTGAACATTCTTCGCCGTCGCCTCTTCCTTCTCCTCCATACACGCCGCCAGCTTTTACCCCAGGCGAGTCTAGCTGCTGCTCCGATGGCCAGCCCCTCCCTTCTCGTCCTCCACCGGCGAATAGCGCCGCTATCGACGGAGATGGCCAGCCACGCCTCCATGCCGCCGCTCCATCCTTCTTCCTCCAGTCGCCTTCTTTCTCCCCTACGGAAAACGTCCAACAGTCACGACACAGCCTCAAATCCTCTCCCACAGCAATACCTCCGGCAAACCCCTTTGGCTTTCCAACCATGCAACCATTCCTCATCGAAAATAAAGAATCGGTCTTCAGGTTTGATCCTGTGTTCGAAATATGTGTGTGAACTTTAGTACTATTTCTTCATCTGTGTCCCTCATAAGTGTGGCCACGTTTGATTTTTGCTGAATAAATGTGTTGATTTGAAGTCTGTGATTTTTATTCGACCCTATTTGCATGTCCTGCTTCATTGAAATTTCGTGATGCTTAACTTGAATGGTGAGTCAATTTGTTCGTCTCTCTCTGGTATGTGCAAACACGCCTAACTTTTTGCAACTTCACATTTTTTATGCCTCATAGTCAATATGGGTAATTTTGTATGGGAAAAGCATGTATGTGATGATTCGAGGATTTTTCGTAAATCTTTAATAAGGCTAATATGTGCACGTTTTGACTGTTTGAGTATGATCCTGTACCAATTTGATTTGAGAAAAGCATCTCAGTAATTGATTTTTTATTTTTCAGATTTTTTCGTAAATC
>NW_025891972.1:0-2324 GCF_002878395.1 Capsicum annuum
AACATTGGATTAATTAAGTTGTATGATGATATGATTGTTAAGAAAAAATTAAATGAATAGTGGTGACTCTGATTTTTTGTTTAAACACATTCAACAAACAAAAACAAACAACCGCTATTGATGCATCAAATTCTTCATCTATTGCAACTGATGAATCATTTAGAAGAAATAAAAAAATCTCATTAAACAGATGGTCTATTTGTTGCAACAAATAGTCTATCTGTTGAAATAGATAGGTTATCTGATGCAACAGATGTAAAATCTATTTTCATAACTCAAAAAAGTGATTATTAAAGAAACTATTATCTGATGCAACAGAATACAATCTGATGCAATAGATGGATTATTATCTGACACAATAGATGGTTATTATCTGATGGGTTATATGATGCAACAGATATACAATCTAATGCAACAAATATACAATCTGTTGCCATGACTCAAAAAATAGTTATTGGAAACTAGCTGTATTCGATTTTTTAATTAAGAAAAAGGTTATTTAAATTTAATAAGCTGAAAAGTCACGACTTGTCACAATAATAAAAAACTCACTAGCTTGATTTAATTAAATCATTTATTTTCACAGAAAACAATAAGGAAATAAATTATAAACACAATTTAAATCGTAAAAAAATCACCAAAAATATTCTTGATTTTAAATTTATTTTATTAATTTATATAATTAAAAAGTCAAAAAATTTGGATGTCATGATGATATTTAAAAAGAAAGATATATAGATTATATGTTGCAACAGATATATTATCTGATGCAGCAGGTTATCTATTTGTTTCAACGGATGATATATCTGTTGTCACAGATGAGTTATTTGATGCAACATATATTTAATTTGTTGTCGCAAATCAGTGTAAAAATGGTTCCTTAAAATAACTAATTATTAATAAGCTGAAAAGTCATGACTTATTACAATATTGCTTAATTTAATTAGGTCATAACTTTTTACAATAATCAAGAATGTCATTAATAAATGGAGGTGAACAGTTGCGCCTTTAAATCTTCTTTATTAATTTATATAATTAAAAAGTCAGAAAATTTAGATGTCATGATGATAATTTTTTTTAAAAAAAGATATATAGATTATATGTTGCAACATATATACTACCTGATGCAATAGGTTATCTATTTGTTGCAACGGATGATATCTCTGTTGTCACAGATGAGTTATCTGATGCAACAGATATATAATATGTTACCCAAATCAGTATAAAAATGATTTCTAGAAAGAACTAATTATTTTAATAATAATAAAGCTGAAAAGTCATGAATTATCACAATATTGCTTAATTTAATTAAGTCATAACTGTTTACAGTAATCAATAATATCATTAATAAATGGAGGTGAACAGTTGCACCTTTAAATCTGTTTTATTAATTTATATAATTAAAAAATTATGTCATGACTTATTACAATATTGCTTAATTTAATTAAGTCATAACTTTTTACAGTAATCAAGAATGTCATTAATAAATGGAGGTGAACAGTTGCGCCTTTAAATATGCTTTATTAATTTATATAATTAAAAATTCAAAAAATTTGGATGTCATGTTGATAATTTTTTTTAAAAAAAAGATATATAGATTATATGTTGCAACAAATATATTATCTAATACAATAGGTTCTCTCTATTGTTGTAGCGGATTATATATCTGTTGTCATAGATGCGTTGTCTGATGAACAAATATAGAATCTGTTGTCTCAACTCAATAAAAAAGATTCTTGGAGAGAACTAATTAGTAATAATGATCTGAAAAGTCATGACTTATCACAATATTTCTTAATTTAAGTAAGTCATGACTTTTTACAGTAATAAAAAATGTAATTAATAAATGAAGGTGAACAGTTAGATTATATGTTGCAACAGATAGGTTATCTGATGCAACATGTTTTATATTTATTGCAACAGATGATATATCTGTTGTCACAGATGAATTATTTGATGCAACGAATATATAATCTGTTGTCACAACTCAATAAAAACGGTTCTTGGAAAGAACTAATTAACAATAATAATCTGAAAAGTCATGACTTATCACAATATTTATTTTCTTAATTTAATAAAAAATGTAATTAATAAATGGAGGTGAACAGTCATGCCTTTTTTCCTCTCATTCAAATTCAATCCTTCATAAATATGTTCCTCCTTACTCAATCGTTCATTCAACTACACTCTATATATTTATTGCATCTTGTCTTTCATATTACACCTTCACTTCCACCACTTTTTCTTCCCTGACTAAGGTAAGTTTTTTTCTTAACAATTTGTAGTATACATTGTATTACATTCGGTTATTCTTAAGATCTTTA
>NW_025891973.1:0-4597 GCF_002878395.1 Capsicum annuum
CACGTTTATTGGAATGGGCCCACTGTTCGAGCATGTTTTTAGCCAAAAATTAACTGAGTTGCCCCAGGAAGGCTAGGAAAAGACCTAGTGTGGGCCCTTCAAAGTGGGCGGGGCCAGTGGAGTGGTCAAACGAGGGAAACCGTGTGAACGGGCTATTTTTGACAAAATCAGTATGCTATAACCCACGGTTTACAGGGTGGACCCATTTTCCGAGCGTGTTTTTGACCAAAAATCGATCAGTCTGCCCTAGGGAATCCCGAGGTTGCTTAATGTGGGACTTGGGGGTGGGTGTGTCTATTGTAGTCCAAATCGGTGTGCTATAGCTGACAATTTTAGGGGTGGGCCCAGGGTTCGGGCATGTTTTGGGTTGAAAATTGATCAGGCTACCCCAGGTGGGCTGGGAAGCGACCTAGTGTGGGCGGGGCCATTTGGGTGGTCAAATGGGTGGAATAGTGTGCACGGGCCATTTTTGAGCCAAATTGTTGTGCTATAGCTACGATTTCTATGGTGGGCCAAGGGTCCGATCATATTTTTGCCTAAAAATTGATCGAACAGCCACAGACAGGATGGAGAGTAGCCTAGTATGGGCCTTCGGGTTTGTCAGGGGCCATTTAGGTAGTCAAACGAGCAAAACGGCGAGAACAGGCCATTTTAGGGCCAAATCGATGTGCTATAGACCGTGGTTTTTGGGGTGGGCCTAGGGTCTGAGCCTAATTTTGGCTAAAAATCGATTGGGCTGTCCCAGGTAGGCTGGGGAGCGGCCTAGTATAGGCGAGGCCATTTGAGTGGTCAAAAGGGCGAAACGACATAAACGGGTTATTTTTAGTTTAAATCGGTGTGCTATAGCCTACAATTTCTAAGGTGGGGTTGGGGTCCGAGCATTTTTTTGAATGAAAAATGATCGGGCTGCCCTAGACAGGAAAGAAAGCGGCCTAGTGTGGGCCCTTGAGGTGGGTGGGGCTATTTGGCCGGTCAAACGGGCAGTTGGTCAAACAGGTGAAACAATGCAAACTGGCATTTTTGGGCTAAATTGGTATGCTATAGGCCCGCAGTCCAAGCATTTTTTTGGTCAAAAAATGACTGGTTTACTGAAGGCAAGCTGGGGAACGACGTAATGTGGGCCTTTAGGGTGGGCGGGGCCATTTGGGTGAAGAAACTGACTAAACAAAGTAAATGGGCCATTTTAAAGCTAAATTGGTGTGCGATAGACCACAGTTTCTAGGGTGGGCTCGGGGTACGGGCCTGCTTTTTACTGAAAATTGACTGGGATTCCCTAGGCAGGTTGAGGAATGGCCTAGTTTGGGCCTTTGGGGTAGGTGGGGATGTTTGGTTGGTCAAACGGGTGAAACGTCACGTACGGGCCATTTTTAGGCTAAATTGGTGTGTTATAGCCCACGGTTTCTGGGTGGGCCCAGGGTCCGGGTAAGTTTTTGATCGTAAATTGACTGGGGTACCCTAGGCAGGATGAAGAGTGGCCTAGTGTGGGCCTTTGGGATGGGCAAGGCCATTTGGATGGTTAAACTAGCAAAACGACACTAACGGGCCGTATTCGGGCCCAATCAATGTGCTATAACTTATGGTTTTTGGAGTGGGCTTGGGGTCTGAGCGCGTTTTTAGCTGAGAATTGATCAGGCTACCCCAAGCAGGCTAAGGAGAGGCCTAGTCTGGGCCTTTAGGGTGGGCGGGGCCATTTGGGTGGTCAAACGGGCAAAACAGCACGTACAGGCCATTTTTAGGCCAAATCGGTGTGCTATAGCCCATGGTTTCAGGGTGGGCTTGAGGTACGAGTGAGGTTTTGATCATAAATTGACTGGGCTACCCCTGGCAGGCTGAGCAGTGGTTGAGTGTGGGCCTTTGGACTGGGCGGGGCCATTTGGGTGGTTAGACGGGCGAAATGGTACGAACAGTCAGGCCCAATCGGTGTGGCCTTAGGTCCGTTCATGTTTTTAATTGAACGTTGATCGAGATTTCCCAAGAAGGCTAGGGAGAGGCCTCGTGTGGGCCTTTTAGGGTGGGCGAGGCTGTTTGGGCAGTCAAACGGATGAAATGGTGTGAATGTGCCATTTTTTTAGCCAAATTGGTGTGTTATAACCCTCGATTTTTAGGGTCGGCTCGAGGTACGAGTGTGTTTTATGGCCAAAGATTAATTGAGCTGCCTAGATAAGCTGGGAAACAGCCTAGCGTGGGTCTTAGGGGTAGGCGGGCCGTTTGGGTGGTCAAACGGGCGAAATAGCAAGAACGGTCCAATTTCGAGCAAAATAGGTATGCTATAACCCATGGTTTCCAGGGTGGGCCCAGGGTCCGAGTGTTTTTTTGTCTGAAAAAAGACCTGACTGCCTAAGGCAGGCAGGAGAGCGGCCTAGTACGGGCCCTTGGGATGGGCAGGGCTATTTGGGCCAAATCGATGTGCTATAGCCCACGGTTTCTGGGGTGAGCTAGGGGTTCGGACGTGTTGTTGGCATAAAATCGACTAGGCTACCGCAGGTAGGCTGGAGAGTGGCCTATTGTGGGCTCTTATGGTGGGCAGGGCCGATTGGGTGGTCAAACAGGCGAAACGACGCTCACTGAGCATTTTTGGGCCAAATTGGTGTGCTATATGTCACACCCCTATTTTTTACCGCACCCAACCCCATTAGGGAGTTGGTTTTAGAGAAAAATGGGTTTTTTCCAATTAAAGTGACGTTTTAAATATGGATTATTCTATTTACAGAGTCGCCTCTTGGAATTGAGTTTGGGTGTTCCAAGTCACCTTATTGAATCCCTATTCAAAAGGAAATGACTCTTTTTTTTATGCTCTACGAACAAGAAATTCAGATAAGGAATTCTGCTAACCGAGGGGAAGGTGTTAGGCACCCCTCGAGTTCCGTGGTTCTAGCACGGTCTCTTTAATGACTTCCGTCTGGCATAAATTAATCACTTGGATACATAATATTTGTTAGCCTAAAAGTTACTTACATCCTACTTTAAATTTATTTTAAATTATTTAATTATACTATTGCGTGGCTTGCCAGTAGTAGTACTTTCTGGTCATACCCCAAGTTTTGATACATTTCTCTTGCCTTTGACGCATTTATGAGTCGTCCCCGTTTTCCTAGTCTAAATAAGCACCTAATAGGTTTAAAACCTATCCAACTTCATTCAAGAGGCTTTAAATGGTATATTAGATTTTATTGTAACGAATGGTCGGTTGTAAGGCTTTCCAACTTCATCGCTAACCTTCTCTTATATGTTAAATTCTTAATTTTCTAATGATTGAGGAACTAGTATGGGACCTTGGGATGGGCAGGGCTATTTGGGTGGTCAAACGGGCAAAACGATGTGAATGGGCCAGTTTTGGGCCAAATTGGTGTGCTATAGCCCACGATTTCTAGGGTGGGCCTGGGGTTCGAGCGTGGTTTAGGCCGAAAATTAATCGGCCTACCCCAGAAAGGTTGGGGAGCATCGACATATGGGTTTTAGGGGTGGGCGGGGATATTTGGGCGGTTAAACGGGTGAAACAGTACGAACAGGTTATTTTTGGGCCAAATCGATGAGATAGAGCCTATGGTTTTCAAGATTGGCCAGAGATTCTGGCCTTTTTTTGCCAAAAATCGATCGGGCTGCCCCAGGCAGGCTGGGGAATGGCCATTTGTTGGCCTTTATGGTGGGAGAGGCCATTTGGGTGGTCAAATGAGCTTAACGGCGTGAATGGGCCATTTTTGGGCCAAATAGGTGTGCTATAGCCAACGATTTTCAGGGTGGTCATGGGATCCGGGCATGGTTTTGGCCAAAAATTGACTTGGCTCCCCCAGTCAGGCTGGGGAGTGGCTTAGTATGGGCCTTTGGGGTGGACAGGGTCATTTTTTTGGTCAAACGGATAAAACGACATGAACGAGCCTTTTTTGGGCCAAATTGGTGTGCTATAGCCCATGGGTTCTGGGGTGGTATTGGGATTTGGGCGTGTTGTTGGCATAAAATTAACTAGGATACCCTAGGTACGCTGAAGAGCGGCCTATTATGGGCTCTTATGGTGGGCAGGGTCGATTGGGTGGTCAAACAGGCGAAACGATGCTAACTGAGCATTTTTGGGCCAAATCGGTGTGCTATATGTAACTCCCCTATTTTTTACCGCATCCAACTCCGTTAGGGAGTTGGTTTTAGAGAAAAATGGTTTTTACCAATTAAAGTGACGTTTTGAATATGAATTATTTTATTTACAGTGTCGCCACTTGGAATTGAGTTTGGGTGTTCCAAGTTGCCTTATTGAATCCCTATTCAAAATGAAATTACTCTCTATTTTATGGTCTGCGAACTAGAAATGACCTAGAGAAAGGTGTTGGGCACCCCTCGAGTCCCGTGGTTCTAGCACGGTCTCTTTAATGACTTACGTCTGGCTTAAATTAATCTCTTGGATACGTAATATTTGTTCGCCTAAAAGTTACTTACATCCTACTTTAAATTTATTTTAAATTATTTAATTATATTAATGCGTGGCTTGCCAGTAGCAGTACTTTTCGGTCATACCACAACTTTTGATACATTTCTCGTGCCTTTGAGGCATTTATGAGTCGTCCCCATTTTCCTAGTCTAAATAAGCACCTAATAGGCTTAAAACCTA
>NW_025891974.1:0-17088 GCF_002878395.1 Capsicum annuum
TTTAGGTACAACTAGAACCTTAGAGTAGTAATATTACTATACAAGTCATATGATGTGAAGTCGTGAGTTTAGAAGTATAAGTTCCCTAAGTTTCTGTCTAGCTTACCAGTGGTGGCTACAAGTCGTAATGACTTGTTACGAGTCATAATATATGACCTGTATACTAACTAGTGAAGGATCCAAGAATCAAGCCTTATGTTTTGATAGATTTATAAGTTACTTAGGCATATATTAAGTCCTAAAATAGCTCCTAGCTAATGAATAAGTCAAAACATTCCTTAGCGATCAAATTCTTGGGATGTATATAACTATAGTCATCTTCAAACGAGCATAACTTATGTTCTACTAAAATTTATGTGATCACGACCCATCAACAGATAGATAATTTAATTAGATTTCCAAAGATACCAATTTTTCCTTAATCCAATATCGGGGTGAAAAGTTATGGTCAAATTATTGAAACATTGTCAAAGCTATCAGCGGATACGACTCACTGATGACGACTCATAAGAAGATCATATGAGTCATCAGGAGGAGTCGTAACCACAATATTAGGGGTCCAATTTTTGGTTCCTGGTGATGACTCAAGGTATGACCCATACCCAGAACATACGAGTCGTGCCTAAATGCATCGGGACGGCTTCCAGGTGATTTCCAGAAGGTTTCTAAGGTTTTTTTGGTCTTTCTTCCATTATTACTCCCAACCCACGACATTTAACCCCAAGGGAAATTAATTTTCCTCTCTTTTCCATCAATTAAACTACACAAAATCCCTATTTCCATTCTCAAGAACAAGATTAGTGTTCCTCACCCAAAATTCATCCTTCAAGTCCTAAGATTCAAATTCAAGAATATCAAGAACATCAAGATTAGGGTTTTCTCATCAAGTCATCTCTCAAGACTCAAAATTCAAGTCTTCTTTGAAAATTAAGCATCCAAGGTCCAAATTCCAAGATTTTTATTCAAGTATTTAAACAATTAAGGTATGTGGGGTATTCATCAAAGGGTCCCTTTCACCTACTGAGCCCCCAAACCCTATATTAATTTAAAAGTATGAAACCCATTCCACGACCTTCCCTGCCTTTTCCTGAGAGATTAAAGAAAAAAGCAAAACAAGGGAAATATAAAAAATTCATGTCAATATTAAAGGAATTACCTGTGAATATCCCTCTTGTGGAAGATTTGGAGCAGATGCCTGGTTACGTAAACTTCATAAAGAATTTGGTTACTAAGAAGTGAATGATGAGTTTTGAGCCCACTGATAATATGAACTACTGCTGTGCTATAGCTTCTCAATCTTTGGTTGAGAAAAAGGATCCCAAAACTTTTACTATTCCATATACTATTAGGTCCTTTAACTTCACACGATCATTATGTGATCTAGGAGATAGTATAAATCTAATACCACTAGTTGTGTATAAATGGTAGGGTATGGGAAAACCTAAGCTAACATCTAAGAGATTATTGATGGAATCTCGCACTGTGAAAAAGCTGATCGGTATATTGTGTGATGTGTTGGTGAATGTGGGTTCTTTAATATTCCCAGTCAACTTATGAATTCTTGATTGTGAGGTGGATTTTGACGTCCCTATCATCTTAAGAAGGTCTGTCCTAGCTATGTATAGGGCACTGGTTACATGGATATGAGATAGATGAAATTCAAACTCAATAATAAATATGTTATTTTCAATGTGTGTTAGTCAATGTGGCAACCAAAAGATATGTGGGTAGTTTTTATGATAGAAACCATAGATGAAGATGCATTGACTATACCTATTGAGGAGAGACATGGAGTAGAGTCATTAGGAACACTGACCATAAATTTTGATAATGACGGTATCGAGGAGTATGATGAGATGGTAAGCATACTTGTGGGAAGATATTCTTATTCTTATGCACCAAAAAGTTGGATTTTGACTTGAAGAATAGAGTACCCTCACAAGTTCATATTCTATTGAGGAGACACTAGTCTTGGAATTGAAAGCCTTCCCCTCTTATTTTTTATTATGCATTCTTGGGGCCCAACAATACCTTGCTAGTTATTAATTGTTGCAAATTTATTAGATACACAGTTTGAGGCATTGATTTCAGTATGGAGAGGTTTAAATGGTCTATTGGTTGGACTATTATTGATATTATTGGCATTCCATTCAGAATTTTTACTTATAAGATTTAGCTTGAACCAGAGTGTGTGCCTAACATTGAGCATCAGCATCGACTGAATCCATCTTAGCAAGAGTAAGTGAAGAAAAAGATTATTAAGTGGTTAGATGAAAGCGTGGTTTACCCTATTATCGACAGCAAGTGGGTAATCCTAGTTCAGTGTGTGCCAAACAAGGGTGGAATCACTATGGCCCCCAATGAGAAGAATAAGTTAGTCCCATGAGACTGTCAAATCCCAAAATTATTCCTAGATATGACTAGCACCCGCTAACACCATCTATCAGGAGAACCAATCTTCCTTACACTTTACCAGTCGATAAGCAGTAAGATAAGGTATGTGCAACTCCAATGCATAAATAAATAACAAATAATAATTAAACAAAAATCCATTTAAATTATAAATTCAACAATCACTCATGAATTAATTCTCTATCCCTAATCCTACACTAAGACCATGAAGCATATAAAATAGAGTTACATGAGTTCAATTTTTGGGCATGCTAACCCACTGAAAGAAAATGTAATCTAAATAGGTAAAGTTGAAACGAAAGCCCCCACAAATAATGTGAAGGCTTACCTTAGCATTAGAATCCTTACGAAGAAACCGTCACCCACTAGTTTCACTTTGCCGGTAGTATCTGCAGACATGTAACTAAGGAGTGAGCTATATAAAAATATAAATCAGTAAGATCCTCGAGCAAATACTTTAATACCCCTGCAATAAGTGTTAGAAAATACAACACACCACGATTACATAAATTATATGTACAACATATATCTTATATTATAATGCTCAATAAGTTCCAACAAATGTTTCAAAAGTCATTATATATCTCTCAACTCCATCTACTCTCACGGCTTGTCATAAACGGCAGTGAAGGTGATCAGCCTAGCACCCTGACAAGGCCACAAAGGCATAAACAATGCCCATAAAGTATACTACGGAAGCATGTATAAGGCCCCTAACATATTACGGCAATATACAGAATTCCCTAAAATGTTACAACAGCTATTTATGCCCCTAGTAAATATATCATGACAACAAGTACAAGGCCCCTAACATATTACGGCAGAATAGGTATGCCCCTAACATAATACGGCATCACATGTACGCTAGTAAATATGTCCAAAATGCCAACATCACCTCACAACTCACCATCTAATGATTCTTAATACGCTTAACAAAATACATATTCACAGTTGATCCAAGACCACTGATTCTACTAAGCACACTCTTGTTCCAACACATGGACTAGGGAGAAAAATATAATTTTTATAAAGCAGATTTGAAAAGCAAGAATCAAAGCTTAAGGTCTCACTTACCTTGTGTATGAAAAGTTTTCCAATCGTACAATGGGTAGAACATCAACCAAACAAACTCAGATAACTTTAATCTATGAAAAAATATTAATTAACAATATCCATTATGCTAGTCGGGATTAGGTCTCAATTAGTGAAACCTCTATCAAAGTACTACTCTACTGAATTCCTCTTACTACACCACTAAAAAAGGTGAGAATGTGTACAGAATAATTATTCATAGTGCATAGATAAAAATAATTTTCATGAACTTATCACGGTGTCCTCTAGCAATTTCCCCAATTTCCAACAAGAACAGCAAAACCCAATTGCCTATTTATTCAATTAACATGGTACTAGTAATTCACAATTTAATACCCAATCATTATTGTTATTAGATCATATGTCTTTCCACTATTGCATCACCGTTGCTGCTCCCACTTAAACACAATAACTAAATCGATAAAGATTATGATCAGAAGTTATTTAAAGAAACTTTGATTTGTTAATCACTTGCATAAAGAAGTCACTAAAGGTAATTTATATTTGAAGAAATTATATGTTAAGGAGATAAAGTAATTCACAATACCTGAATGTGAAATTGGAGTGTTTCTGCTAGTTTGTATGGCTGCTCATAGAAAAAGAACAAAGCACAGCTCCTTTCAATAGAAAAATATAGCTAATAGAAATAATTGACCTAATATTCTACTCTTTTTGTAATTGAAACTTTGAAAAACTAAATAAGGGAGAGGGTTTTGTCTTTTGGCTTGCGTACCTTAATTCTATTAATTAATATTAATAATATAAGCTAAATTACCCATTTATCCCTCATTAAAAATCTAGGTTATTATAGAGACTAGTAAAGGGATGGAGAGTTTGCATGGATTAGTGAAAGTTTAATACTTTAATGCAAAAGGATCACTTTTCTATGCCATTGATGGACCAGATGTTAGACCATCTTGCATGTAGATGATGGTATTATTTTCTTGATGGTAATTCGGGGTATAATCAGATTTCTGCTACCCCTAAGATCAAGAAAAGACCACTTTTACATATCTATATAGTACGTTCGTATTCAAGAGGATTCCTTTTGGTCTTTGTAATGCTCTCACCACCTTTCAATGTTGCATGTTGTCTATATTTTTTGATATAGTGGATGATACTATCTAGGTCTTATTGGATAATTTCTCGATAGTGGGTGACTCTTTTTATGATTGCTTAGCTCGCTTGGCTAATGCACTTTAGAGATGTGAGGAGTGTGACCAGGTTCTAAATTAGGAAAATGTCACTTCATGGTTAAAGAGAGGATCGTTCTTGGACACAAAATTTTGAAGAAAGGGATAGAGGTAGACAAGATAAAAATTAAGGTGATTTAAAAATTACCTCCACCAATTTCTATGAAGGGTATTAGGATTTCTTGGGTCACATAAGTTTTTATAAGCAGTTCATCAAGGACTTCTTTAAGAGTACAAATCTATTGTGCAAGCTTTTAGAGAAGGAGGTGAGTGTTGTTTTTGATGATGCCTGTCTCAAGGCTTTAGAGTGCCTTAAGAATTAGTTGACATCAACTCCTATTATTGTGTCTATGGATTGGAATCTTCTAAATGACAGTGGTGTGGCCTTTGGAGTTTTCCTATTCCAAAGACACAAGAAGATTCTTCATCTTATTTAATCTCCCAGCAAATGGTTACTGTGCAAAAGTTCCTTGTGGTGGTTTTTGCTTTTGAGAAGTTTCAGTCATATTTGATTGGTACCAAATTCATTATGCATACTGAACATGCAGAACTTAGGTACCTTATGGCGAAGATGGATACTAAGCCTAGATTGATTTGATGAGTACTATTACTGTAAGAGTTTAACTTTGAGGTTAATGACTGAAGGGGCATAGAAAATCAGGTTGTAGACCATCTATCCCACCTACAAGAGGAGGCGATACTTAAACTAGGGGATGAGCATGAGATTTATGATACTTTTCTAGATGAGCACGTCTTGGCAATATCATAAGACTTAATCCTCTGGTTTTTGCACTTTGCTAATTACTTGTACAACTGATATAAACTAAATTATTGAATCTCAAACATAATAAGCTACTGAACTGAGCTGCAAGTGCATGAATTCTCATGAAAATAACTATATGTCTAAGATAGCAACGAGAGTGTCAACTTATGAGTAACCATTACTTTGCGCTGGATCTGATCTCATGAGAAAAGATGATAGGTTTATGGCATGAAAACTCGGGGTATTACAACATCCCCTTCCTGGGATCATTCATCCCCGAATGATAATATTTTGGTGGGAATACAAGGAAGAGACTGTGATACTACACAGGATACTTATGAACTGAATCATGACTTGATATCTGAAACTGAAACTGATGCATGAACTGAGTTGACTCTACATTACTTGCTTCAAGGAACTCATACATGTTGAGAGTCGAGGATTCACTTTAAGTGTTCATGATTCATTAATACATCTCGAACTGAGAAGTGATAACTTATGCAAGTATGAATCATGAGACAACAAGACTTAGATCATACAAGGGGTATTACTCCGTCTGGACTAAAACACTTGGAAAATTGAGATTATGCGCAGACCACTTATGAAATGAGTCATGATTAAATTGCCAAATTTGAAACATGATGCTTGGATTGAACAGAATTATCTCACGAAATAGCAATACTCATAAAACTTTAGATAGTAATACTAGATGAGAAGTTGGAACTCTATAAGAGCTTATCGGCTTGCTTGTTAACTGGATTGCAGGCTATAAGGACTGAATCATATGACTACCCATACTCAAATGGAGTATTTCTTCAGCACTCTTCTATGAAATTCTATTAACATTATGGACCAACGAACCTTGGGTATGATCTAAACATGACATCTGACTAAGGAATCACAACATTTACACTACTCTATAGTATAAAATATAAACATATAACCCATAAACTAGGATAGGATTGCTAGGCCGCAGGCAACTCAACTTATTACTTTCAAGCTTAGCATCACTTCTCAAATGCTCTCTCAACTATACTATTCCCCTTAAATACCATACTTATTTGATTCAACTCATAATTCTCACATGGGCACTGATAAATCTTTTTGCAAGGTCTAAAGTAAACTAAATCCTCTCTCCAATGTCAGGACTAACTCAAAAATCATAAGATACAACATGCCACTCCAAAATACATGTCTAAACCACACATTCAATATTCTATATCTTCTTAGAGCTCAGACCCTAAGCATAACATGCCTTACCATTTTAATGACTAATTCAAAACTCTTGATATGGATTCACTAGCGCATATTTCATACATCATCTTACACCCTACATGACATTCAAGCCTATCAGTAAAACCGCATATAACTTTAAGGCAAATACCCGTAAAGGATTACTCCACATATTCTCTAAACCTTTATCGACAACAATTATTTTGCACTCTTCTTAAAAACATACACACAATTTCTAACTAACTATGACATGTATCAAAGACTTGGCCTCAATCTTATATCACCCTTTAGCCTTAGATAGAAAAGCATAAATAATCTTTCTTAATAAGGGTCATCAACTCTCTCACATCTAAACCATTGCTTATCCACTATCATCACCACGATCTTACCATAGGAAGAGGTCACCGAAGGGCTAACACATAAGAACCTGAAGTACGAAAACTACAATACATAACATTAACACTTATCTTTGTCCTGAGGAATAAAATATCAAAGGCATAGATTCATCAAAGAAATCTAAGCTGAGGACATACATGATATAATGCAAACTTTACTAGTATCATGAGTTTAAAAATCGGTCATACTCTAAAACATGAGCTCATACTTATCATGAGCTATTCAACATAAGATTGAAGTTCATAGATTCATGAGAGATAACTCAAATCACAGAGTGAAGCTGTTACATGCTTGCTAGAAGCTGAGAATGGGCTTGAGCATACATGATGGGTATAAGCATAGGCCTGTGGCATGGATTTATCATGCAAGTGATGGATTTGGTGTTGTAATGACTAAAATCCAAGGAATACTCTAGAGTAAGAAGGGATCACTATCTCATCATAACTCATTATTGACATGCATCACAATCTAATTCTCAAAACTTGATTTGGTTCTTCACTAACCATCTCCCCCTTAGGTTAAAGCTGGTATTCTAAGCATGATGGTCTTCTCCATATCCTCGAGATTAAGCCATAATTTCATCAATTCTAATATCTACACATAAATGCTAAACTCACAAGAATAAACTAATTTCGAACTTACCAACTTCATTCTTGAACAACCCATCCATATGCCATCCTTAACTTTCTAGCTTCAGTAATCATCATCAAAGACTTATACTCTCATTTGCAACCATACCTACATCTCTAATAACGTAATCATAGCCTACCAAGATCACACTTCTATACTTATATTTTTCCCAAACCATGAGAATAATAATCATACTTAAAAGGCTCAACATCTTCAATCATAACTCCTTAACTTAGCTATCAAGAACATCATAAATTATCTAAATAGCCTTTCTCTACCTAGCAATGTAATGTTACTACTAACCACACAATATGCAATAATCCTCAAAAAATAATGCAGCCCCATAGCACCTTGGGCACACCTCTACATCATATTTAATTACGAACATATGATCTTACACTCTTGCATACACTATTCAGGCCTACTAGATCACCTCCATATAGCTAGCATCAACAACTGAACCATCAAATGTCCAAACTTAATGTTTAGTGCTAAACATGATTTACAACCCAATCTCACACACAATTCTTATTTCAAAACTATAGAACACAACATTAAAAAAAAAAATAGTACACAATGACAATCAATCATAATCATATAGCCTATCTTATTCATAATCTATTAACACATACTCCTTTTTCACATCATTACTATTTACCCATCTTCGCACCTAAATCACTTTCATAGCTCTATAAATTTCAACTAAACTTCCTTTTGCAATCTCAGGAATGCCTAAATTAACAATACTCAACCACCAAGTACTTTCACTAATAAACTTTACTTTTCTAGCACCACAAACACCATCAACAACTCTTTTCATACTTCAAGCAAACAACAATCCACCTTAACTAATAATCTCCTTCCCAAACTTCATTAAACTAACAAACAAAGGTATATAACTTCATTAATAATTCAAGCATAAGCAACAAAATTAAGCTATACATATTCAATAAATTGCCCTTACCACCTTTCTTGTAACTATACTTCTAAACCCATACTTTCAACTAACACAAGAACATCAAGATAGACAACAATTGCTAGTGAATCAAAATACGACTCACACGGCTTCAGTAGACTTTGGTTTTGTGTTTTGAACAAGAAAATTAGATGAATAACAAAGCAACTATGCTAGTGAATCGAAATAGGCCCCACACGGCTTCACTAGACTTTGATTTTTGAAAATACCATGATAACAAGATTACATAATACAAGGGATAAAAACTTGACACACAACATTCAATGATCTAACAAGACACCTTACTCTGTCTTAATTGAATAACTCATAAGAACGAGGGCATAACTTTAAATTTGAGGGACTTATAAAACACTAGAAGGCTCCTCTCAAGCCGCTTTGTGAAACTTTTAAAACTTCTGCTAGCAAATATAAGAGAATTACTTGGGGAGAAAATTAGAACTTGCCAAACATGTTACCTCAAGAATAGTACATATATAGAGAAGTATAGATTATCATTATGGATTCTGAGGAGGAATTAGAAAGCACATTTGAATCGGGCTTTATGCATAATTTCTACAGACATGATAAAACACTTCAATATTCGGGACTCAAAAGTAATAATAGGATACTTTCTAGCTCTCTTACAGTCCCACAACTATCTATGAAGAATTAAGCTCAACTGTTTTTGATACCTTGGAAATAAGGTAGATATGACCTAAATAGAGTAAGATGAGAATCTGTATAAGTTTCTTGGAGAACTTTTCTATAGCATGATTTAAGACTTGAAAGAATGGAGACATTTCCTAAATTCCTTGTAGCCTCTCAAAGAAAAGTACAGACGTCTTCGTACCGTTCTGCAAGACTCTACTAGACATGACTTCATAGACACCCTAGGACACTTGAAATCTGTACTCTGATACCAAGTTTGTAACGCCACGAAATTGGGTCTCGAGATGTCACACGGTGCTTAGGATCATAAGTGACCCCAAGCTAACCCTTCTACTGGCGTAACTCATAAACAACTGAACAAAAAGTATAAAATCTTTACAATTCAGGGGAAAAATAACTCTTTTTTGAATTTGATCAATACAAAACTGAATTTACAAGATTAAAATTCTGCCTTTACAACCAAAACTGAAATGAAATACATCAACTTCTAATGACTGTCTATGAAGCCTTTACTAGTACTAACTGTAGGTAGCCGAGTCATGACTCCCGACTATACTAACTCAATACAACTGAATAAAAAAAATACAACACTATTAGTTCTGCATAACTGACCCAAGCCCTTGAATCAAAATGACTCATCACCTACTGACTGGATACCACGAACTGACTGGATCTGAAGGTGCATACTATACCTTGTACCTACATTCCGAGAAAATGTAGCCCATATACGAATATGTGGGTCAGTACCATAGAAATGTACAGAGCATATAGGGGTGCAATACATATATAAAATAATATCTTAATATCATCACAGTTATAAAATTATGCATGCTGATATAAATAACTCACTTAGCTCGAATTAAAATCATCATAATCATAAGAGAGTAAAATATATCGGGTGAAACATGTGAGTCATCATAATAAATCTCAATTCACTTTCATCTCAATTCTAAATCATCAAAGCAATTAGATCTCATAACAATTCTCTTTGGAATATATGTTCATTAAATCTTTTGAAAACAATGACTTTCTCAAACTCAGTCTTTTAAACAAATATGTTTTCATCTCAGACAGAAGAATAAGACTTTTCATATTAGATAGGAGAATACACACACACACATTGGGAGTCTCTTACAACCGACATAAATCATGTGAGCTACATGGAGTCCAACGTCCAACCCACGTTGGGGAGAGCTGTCCTATCCTTGCTATCAGAGTAGGACCTTAATCTTTTGTTCACTAGTGATCACTATATCAATCAACCTTAGGCTCACATCCTACGGGGGCACATAGTTCTAGGAAAGTACTAGTTCTAGGAAAGTACCAATCATAGATATACCTCCCACTCGGTGCTAAAGACTAATCCCAGACTTAACTCAGATCATTTCAAAAGAAAATCCACAACTACACAATTCAACAATTTATATCGGGAGCCAACATGCTATCCTTTTTTTTTTATAATAAATCAATATGTGGATTTCTTTTCTCATTCGAGTTCAAAAATAACTCTTTCAAGACCAAAAGGTCAAATCATTCAAATATCAAGGTGTGTATATCACATTACTTCACGAAAGATCTTAATCTCAAAGAGAGTTGAAATCTCATATATCAACACTTGAGCAAAATATTTCAAGATTCATACTTTGTATAGCAAACAAGTATAACTCATATGAAAATCTAGAAATTCAACTTTAAACATGATATTAACATCAAAACTCAAGGAATTTATCTTTAAGACATCACAAAAATATTATAGTTTCTTGAACAAGAATATAGGATAATAGTTTCCATCTTAAATTCATAATTAAACAAGTAGAATCATGTATCTTCATAAAATAACACAAATTTTTTGGCATAAGAATGAAAGGATGTTATTGTTGAAATCCCTACATACCTCTATAGTAACGTAATTATTGAAAGATTGGACCTTCAAATCTTGATTGTGCAACCCTAATTGTTTTGCTCTTATTGTTCTCTTGAATGATGTGCTTAGACTGATAATAGGGTTATGATGTGTTTAGTAATAGTTAAATTCATAGGGTTATGTTTAGGGACATGTAAGGAATGTTAAAAGGCTTAGTTATCCTCGAAATAACTCAAAAATGGAGTGTTTTCATTGCTGGAACTCTAAGTGTGTGTCGCACACCTGATCACATATGCTAGGGTATGCGCCGCACACCTTATCGCACAAGCTAAGGTATGCGTCGCATACCTTATCACACATCCATACTGCCTCTCACGAAAATGGGCATAACTCATCACTCGGGTATCATATTTTTGCAAAATTGGTATCGTTGGAAAAATAATTCAATTATCTACAATTTGATAGGTATTGGGATGAAAAATTCCATGTATATTAAGAGATATACACGTTTGAATTTGACCCTTGTAGAATCAAATGTCAAACTTTAGATGAATCAATTGGTCTTAGCTCAACTTTGTTCTAGGTCATTGCTATGAACATTTTTCACCTCTAAACTACTCCATAGACTAGTATAATGATCATGAAACTTATATTCGCATGAGAATATCTTGGATTAGAGATTAGACGTGTAGGAACGACAATTAAAATTTTTGCACAGAAATATGGGGTATTACATCCACTATCAATTATTAGTGATGATAGGTCACATTTCAATAATTGTATCTTTGAAGCCCTATACAACACCTTACCATCCACAAATAAGTGGCTAGTTTGAGGTCTCTAATCATGAGATCAAGTCTATTTTTTAAAAGACTTTGAATACCAAATAGACCCACTGGTTAGAAAAATTGGATGATGCACTTTGGCCTACCATACAATTTATAAAACTCCTAAAGATGCCTCACCTTATCAACTTGTGTATGGAAAAGCATGTCCATTTCCAATTGAACTTGAGCATAAGGCACTATGGGCATTGAAGAAGCTAAATTTTGAGTGGAGTTATGCCGCACACTTGAGGTTGGACAATATGAATGAGTTAGATGAATTCCACCTATGTGCGGATGGGAGTTCAACTTTATATAAGGAGAAGATAAAGTTTTACCAAATTAAGAAGATTAAGAAAAAAGTATTCCATTCTGGTGATATTGTCTTATTATAATTCGAGATTTCTCTTATTTCGAGGCAAGCTGAAGTCTAGGTGGTCTTTACCACTCACTATGGAGTATTTACACATGGTGCAATTAAGCTAAAATGGGATGGAGATGCCCCTTTCAAGGTGAATGGTCATTGTGTTAAGCTTTACATGGGTAATATAAATAAGCTAAAGGTGTGTGAAAATGTTAGCCTTGGTGAAGTCTGAGTAGCTAAGGAAACTTAGTCGTTCTGTGATGTCAAATTAGGCATTGCATGGGAGGAAACCCTTGGTCTTGTTGGTGAAGCCTGAGTACCACACATTTCCACATTGTTCCATGATGTTAATTTAAGTGCTACATGGGAAGAAACCCATGTTTTGTACTAAATTAAGTTATAGGGTAATCTATGTGTTCAAATGTACAGAGCTGAACTATGCAGGAAAAGTCTTAAAAAAGTTTGGTGTCTGGATCCTAATTAGGGACCCTACAAGTTATAGGGACACCATACAACTCATCACCAGACACTTCAGGGATAGAAAAAGCTAAAGTAATTAGGTAAGTTGTCTTTGGAGTCCCTACGACTCTCAAAATGAGTCATCGTCTTTGATGATGACTAGTCACCTTTAGTCAAAAAGTTTGGAGAATCCAGGTAAGTCTTTACACTAAACGGGGGTAAGGCTGGGGTGGTAATAATGATTCGTAGCCATTGATTATGAGTCATTAAATGATTCATGGTTAGTGAAAAGTGTCGTGGATCTAGTGGGCTGACCCGACTTGATTCGCGTACAAGAAAAAGGGAAAGTACAACCCAGACAATTTCTTTTCCTTTTCTAAGTTCCTAATTCCCTCCATATTCCATAACCTTCTCTACCATTACCAATAAACTTCTCATTCCCTTAAATCAACCTATTTAGATTTATAACTACTCCTAAAGAGATCATAATTCTCATCTCATCAAGAACAAGGATAAGTGAAGTAAAAGCATCCAAACGTTTTTCTCTATTCAAAGTAAGTATGCTAATCTTCTTTGCTAATTCTTAAACATACTTTATCCATTAAGTAAATGTTTCTTGGATTCTTTTCTTAAATGTGCCTAAGGTTAAGATTAATTTCTGAATTTATGAAAATATACTGGAATCCACATATAATAGGAGTAGAAACAATGTGGAGAGTGATTTATAGGATGCATTATTTGTACAAAACAATGGGGAAGTCTGAGTACCCTTGGGAAATATATTTGCACACTGATTATCCATAAACTTTTATGTTGACATTCTCGGCGAGCCACGTTATGACTTGTAGACTAACTTAACGAGTCATTGGGTGACCATAAAAAATGTTAACGTAGGTGGGTTAAGGATAAAAGCCTTTTGGTCACCCTATGACTTACCCTAAGAGTCGTTGTCTTATCCTATGAATCATAGCCTGACTCATTATGACTGGACATGAAAGACACTTGAAATATAACTTTTTGGTCACCTGATAAGTCACCCTACAAATCATCATGTGACCCAACGACTAGTAGGGTCACCAGTACCTCATCCCTACTGGACATTGCACCCAATGATAGTTGAATGACTCATAGCCTCTAGAAATGAGTCATACCCTGACTCGTAGGGTGCACAAATATTTTATAAAGTTTTTCAATTATCTTAGTTTTCCTTACCTTTTCTAAAGTCAACTAATAATGTTCTTTCCTCAGGTACAATGGTACCAAATAATGTAACCATTAATAAGACCAAGCAAACCCTGAAGAAAAAAGGTCATCTCACCCATTAACTTAGGGACAAGACAACTAATGAAGAATACAATAGTTCTATGGATGAACATCCCATTATGGGATCAATGGAACCAAGAAGCAGCTTTTCTCGAGTTCAAAATACTAAGCCTAGATGAAGAATCTAGGTCAATCACTGCCATACTTCTCTCCCTCATCTAAAGAGAAAGATAAGTCAGAGTTAGGATTCGAAGGGGTGAATAAGGGGAAAAAGATATCTCCAAAAGTGTTGCTTCTGGCAGCAAATTAGGAAACAAAGGTTTTGCATCCAGTATTAAGGATGCAGAGGGTAGTGAAGAGAAAGACTCGAGTTATAGTGCACCAATAGAGATTCCTCCTTCGATATAGGTTCAGACATCATTATAGCTTAAGCCATCCCCTATGCCTATTTTTAATCGATAGAGGTACCCTGTTATGCAGGAACTATTTGAGAGTGACA
This sequence comes from Capsicum annuum, assembly GCF_002878395.1. Lineage (NCBI taxonomy): Eukaryota > Viridiplantae > Streptophyta > Magnoliopsida > Solanales > Solanaceae > Capsicum > Capsicum annuum. The sequence continues at coordinate 14,617 of NW_025891974.1, forward strand.
ATCTATCATCCCAAACATAGGGACACCAAAGAGAGGGTTGTATTTAATCCCAAGTTGATGATAGGTGGCATGATAGAGATGCCCGAGTTTGAGTACCAGTTTAATAAGTATTATTTTAAATGTCTAACAAAAGTCTCAAGTAGATATAGCTTGGACATCATTCAAAAATTCTATGTTGCATACCAAATAGAGCTGAGACAGATATATCTATAAGGTTTATCATATAAGGGAGGTGATCGATTGCATTCTATTATGATTTGAGGTGTTAGGGTTAATATTTCTGGCTAGATCATTTCCTAATTCTTATATAGAGCATATTTTGAGCTTTCCATTGATACTTCAGTTATTGATCACCATATTGAGAAAATGAAAAAGTAAAGACCAAGTAGATTGGTATGGATGACAAATACATACAATTGAAGTGGATTACGACTACTATTTCTATGGCATAAAAGGATACACCGCGGGTTATGGGTCTATACATTCTAATCCCGAAGGTGAGTATTAGTTTTACTGCCAATGCCTGTGGATATTGGTAGGATATTAGTTGACCTCGACCATGGGAGATAATATTTTTAGCCCCAATAGGGCTACTTTAGTAGTATGTATTATGGAGGGATGTGATATTGTAACTACCTAAAAATACACCCTAGTCATCACACAATGCTTTTGGTCTTAAAAGACCACAAGCTAACCCATGATATTGGCACCTGCCATGAACATCGGGTAAAATTGATAATTAAAGATTTATTTTGTGGAATTGAACTGAAATTGCCACAAGGTTTTAAGTCATAATTCTGATAATGTCAACAAAACAACACTGATAATAACAACTAAAAACTAGCTAACTGGTTTTCACTAGTCTGAAAGCCTCTAATTGAATAACTGCGGAGTTGATGGGACAAGCCCCTAACTAACTTTGACTGTCTGCTAAAACTGAGAAAATAAAATAAACATAACTATTCCTTAGAACATGAAGACTCACCAGTACTGCTGCTGTTGGTGCGCTGGGATAACTAGGTATGGCCATGAACCTGAGCGTCTGATCATATGATATGAAACATCATAGTGCAAAAAACAAGTATGTGGTCAGTACTTTGAATGTACTGATATGCTAAATGAGGTAAGGCTAAGATTCATTGGTTTATGTGCATAAATGATAACAACTGAAAGAATAGCATGGGATAGCTGAACTTGAAATAATAACTAGTTGAATGATATGAAGTAACTTAGTAAGCATGCAAGGAGCAGAGATTGTCTGGTTAGCATGAGAATACTCAATATAAATGCGTGAAAGCTAAAAAATATGAGAATGCATGGCCAAGAATATAATATGTTTTTGATATAGTTTGTAATTTAAATACTGAAATCTAATAACTGAATAACTGATAAACTGTATGCTATGGTCAAGCGAAAGTGAACTGAGTTCTAAACTGAACACTAAAACTGAAATTGTGTGAGGTATAATCTAACCGACATGCCCTAGTCTGAGTTGATTGGGGTCCAAACTGTGACCCAAGTTAGAAGGGTGCTAGTACCATTCCACGGGTACTAACAATGACTATGGAGTCAGTCCTAATCAAGCGGGTGACCCCTGAGATCAGTCTTAACTAGCGGGTGATCCCTGAGAGTGTCAGTCCTAAACTAGCGGGTGATATCTAATAACCTACGCTGGCTGCATAGTTCTGGAACTTAGGGCATGCTTCTAAGGAACCAGTACTAACTAAAGGGTGAGCCCCCATCCCTAGGCTCGCTCGATGCTAAATCCTACTCTCAGCTAAACTGACACTAATTATGGGACTAAGCTAAGCTAAACTGGACAAGTAACTGATCATGATGGCTAACTGGCTGAGTATACTTATGGTTTATCTAAACTATTCTGTAACTAATGAAGTTATGTAAACAACTAAGTTTTCAGGTATTCATAACCCCCAGGACTTGATAACAATAACAACAGGGTCATATGAAATTTTTGAAACCATCGAAGAAAATTATTCTTCACAATTATTCACTTAAGCATTTCATCAAATACATGGGGAACAAGAATTTAACAAGAATTTAACATGAGGATATTTCTAAACATGATGATATAGCACGATCACATGACAAAATTATAAACTGAGGATTTATTCTGAATTCTCATGGACATGATATGGAAACCACAATATTTAAAACATACTATAATGCATTCCACTTGAAAAAAAAAATTCACATATATTAACTTGTAAGCTTGTCATAAGTAGTCATGGTTCAAAACCCAATCATTTAGGCATTTCATCAATTGCTTGCAATTCATAGTGTAAACTAAGAATGGGAATAATTTTAAAACTTGTAGAAATAGCATGATTTCACTTCTAAGATCACCAATAAGGGTTTAAGTTCAACAAATAACACCATTTAAACATGTAAGGTTTAATATCACCAGTAATTTCATGGAAATTTGATAAAGATTCAAAATTCATGTAAGTTCAT
>NW_025891974.1:20088-38297 GCF_002878395.1 Capsicum annuum
GCCGCTTACAAGTTTCTCGTTCAACTACATACATATTTCGTCACTTGTAAACAACATATTTAGTTTTTTAGTTTTGTTAGGCTTCATCACATAGTAGTGGGGCCTGGTTTGAATAAAGGGTGATGTAATTTAATTTTTGTAGCATAAGAGTGTGTGTCTAGCACAGAAGTGTGTGATAGAAAAAGGCTTTACCAGTTTTAGAATAGTGGGCAATGTAAGATAATGTGTATCTTTCCATTTTCTTTGTATTAGGGTTCATTGTCCTATAAAAGAAGCGTAGATATTTAGTTGAGGATAATGAAATTCTCGACCTAACAACTTTTATAATGATTTTAATTTTTAATAAAATATTTGTTGGATAAGTTCTTTCTCTTTCTCTGTTTTTTTTGTAAGGGATGGGTACTTCGGTCCCTTAAGTCGGAGTAGTAGGGTAAGGAAAACAAAGGCCAGTGTTCTTGTTGAGATTTTAATATGGATTTCTAAGTTCTTTCCATGATTATGAAATGAAATTGTCTTGGTACAACACAATAGTTTCACTATATATTTCTTACTTTATAAGAAAATGTAACGACCTGATTTTCTAGAATCGAAACGTCACACGATGGTCATGATCCCAAAGGACCACGAGATAACCCTTGACTGATATCTGTACCTGAATACTGCGTAATATAGATAATAAATGTAGAAACTAGCCATAAGGTTCAAAACATAAAAAAAATACTCAAAATTTAAAACTGAACACTGATACATCTGTCCGAAAAGCCTCTAAAACTAACTGTCTATTGAAAATAAACTAAGTCTGATATGATAATAATAAAAATAAGGATCATCCTCGACTGAAGAGGACTCACTGCTATGTCTACTACCGCTGACTGGGACTAGGCTGCTAAGGGTACTCTGGATCTCATGCCTCTGAACCTATGGTATCCAATAAAATACCATAGCACAAATGCGTCAGTTCGGAAATATACTGAGTATAAAGATGAGGTAAGACTGAATGAAAGGGCTTATGCATGAACAATTACTTAATTGAATAATCATAAGTGTATTGAATGAGAGCACATGCATGAATGCACAAACCATAACTTAAATCACCGTGACTCAAAATACTAAAACTCGGATACTACTTTATTGCCATCTAAACTCACTACTAATGCCTGAGATATTGAACATTGAATCATCTGATACTGATAACTGAGTACTAAAATTAAAATCAGTCTTATCTAGTGAGTGATCTCAAAAATTGATGATACTGAAACTGATTAACTGAATCTACTCATATCAATGACTGAATTCTGAGGTTTTTACTTTCGATTGACTGCATCGGAGATCAAACCTCTTAACGGATGATTCCAGAATCTACTATGAATGATAAAAAATAATCATGTCTGAGATCAGACCTATCTAGCAGAAGATCTCTAAATCTGATAATGAGAATAATCACTGAATCTGAGAATGAGATCAGGCCTATTTGATGGGTGATCTCTGGATCTGATAATGAGATTACTCAACTGAATATGAGACTGAGATCAAGCCTATCTAACGGGTGATCTCTAGATCTGATAATGAGATTACTCAACTGAATCTGAGACTGAGATCAAGCGTATCTAACGTGTGATCTCTGGATCTGATAATGAGATTACTCAACTGAATTTAAGACTGAGATCAAGCCTATCTAGTGGGTGATCTCTGGATCTGATAACAAAAATGCTTAAGTGAATCTGAGACTGAGATCAAGCCTATCTAGTGGGTGATCTATAGATTTGATAACAAGAATTCTCAACTGAATCTGAGACTGAGATCAATCCTATCTAGTGGGTGATCTCTGGATCTGATAACAAGAATGCTAAACTGAATCTGAGATCAAGCCTATCTAGCAGGTGGTCTCTGGATCTGATAACACTGATACTGAATAAATTTATATAGGACCATGCCTATCTAGCGGTTGGACCATGAATAAATGGAACTATCTGAGTTCCTCACTCAGATAGATGACTGTATCTGACAGACCTAATTTCTAATTTTTTTCTGAAGACTGATACTGAAACTGTAACTGTGGGAGTGCTTACTTAATTGATATGCCCCAAATTTGAACTGGTGGGGTCCAACCTGTAAACCCAGCTAGAAGAGTCAATACCATGCCTCGGGTAAAGACCTCTCTGGTCAAGCCTCTCTAATGGGTGACTCTCGCAGGAAGTCAAGCCTAAGGTAGTATAATAGTCAAGACTATCTAGCGGGTGACAAGCCTTTTCTAATGGGTAACTATTGCATCCTGCGCTGGCTATGCAGTTCTGGAGTTCAGGGATTTCTCTTAACAATTCTGCCTCTCTAATGAGGAGCCACCATCCTTGCACTCGCTCGGTGCTAGCTCTTACTCCCAATTGAAAGACTCCGAACTGATTCTCAACTTAAACTGAACTGAATCAGTTACTGATCATATTTCTTGACTGATCTAACTGAGTTAAGTTGAATTTACTTGGTTTTGTATCTGACGGAATACTACTAAATCTTATTATCTGACTGAATGATACAGAGCTTTGAATTGATTACTCGATTACTACTGAGGTCTGAACTGAACACTTAAATACTACTAGATCTAAGAGTACATAGTTCTATAACTCACTGAGTTTTGAGAATCGTGGTTTGACTGAGATTATTGTTAAAACTGACACGGGCTCTAGACTGTAGCTAAATTATCGGGTATAAATACCCCCAGGACTCGATAACATAAAAGTAAAGCACAATATACTTGAATTATCAAGACCATGGACATTCATTCACCGACCTTCACAATTACAAAATCATCTCTTAAAGAATTTAGAAATCATAAACATGTGATAGTATAGGTAGACATTCTATTGGCTCATACTCCATTCAACAAAGTCTTGCATCAAACACTTAGCATGTACTAAAGTCTTAGCATGAATCAAAGAGCACATAAATAGGGAATTTCGTGCTATCGTGTCACAATTCATTCACTAAGGCTTTTCAACAAACACTTGGCATGCATGGGCTTGTACACAATTGGGGATTTCTATTCACCAAGCTATAATGGCTCTAATTCCTTCACATAAGCATTTTATCAAATATATGGGGAGAATGCTTTGCTTATTCAACAATTTCTTCACTTAATTGACATGAACACATCAGTTAACAAGCAACTTGAAGAGGGTTTATCATGAACATCACATGAATATCACATACTAGGGTCAAATCTTGAAAACCTTGCAAACAAACATGAATCAAAACTCAATAATAGCATGAACATCAATTTCAACACACATAAATCATGAAAACCCATAAACATAAGATCTTTGAATTTTTGAAAAGGGTTCTTGAGATTTTTGGATGAAAGGGACCCAAGAATCAACATCTGCATACCTTAGGGAAACTCTTTCTTAAAATCTCTTGGAGAGATTCTTGATTTCTTGATTTCTCTTGATTTTTCTTGAAGAATAAAGAAGGATTTTGATTTTGTAGGAACCCTAATTTTTGATGTTAAAGATGAAGAATGAAATTGTGAGCCTTGATCAGATATAAATAGGCTCTGAAAAGAGTGGGAAAAAGACCAAAGCACCCTTTTAAAATCGAGTTAAAAATACTGAACGGGGTCTGCGACGGTCGAAGTGACGATTTGTCGCTCAGCCTGACGTTCCATCGGATCATCTGTCGCACATCAATCAACAAAATAATACACTACCTCGATGCGACAGTCTCAGTGATGGTCCATCATAAATCCAATGGTCTGTCGGATCATCCATCGTACGTTGGCTAGGATGTGGCCACACTGCCTCAGCACGACGGTTCGAGCGACATTCCATCGCAGCCTCGATGGTCCGTCATCCTGGCCATCACACTTGAGCTAGAAAAGGGAGTCATTGCCTTTTTTGTGATGGTCTGGGTGACGGTCCATCGGAAGCTCGATGGTTCGTCAACCCGGCCATCGCACCTGGGCGGTTCCGACTACTCTCAGTAAAACGGGCCATAATTTCCTCGTCTGATGTTGGATTTTGACGAAATTGGTATCGATGGAAAGTTTATTAAATGCTATACATGACAAAAAGTTAATATTAGGGAAATTCTATATAGTTAAAAATTTTTCGCACTTGGGAAGACACTTCTCTACCCTTTAAGGCTGGATTTATGCTTCACTTGACTCACTCTAAGGCTCAGACTATGAGAGAATTTTGCGGGGTCTTACAGAAAAAAATTGGTTAACCGGATACAGACTTGTTCCTACAGGATTATTAAGGATGCTAAGGCTAAGGAAAGACGCTAAAGCCTAATTATTTTTATGGGAAAAATTCTACTATGAAAACACTAAGTATTTACTATTTCAAAGACTAGGAAAGTCAAGCAATCATATTAATGGTTGAGAAGTCTTTGTTCCATGGAAAATTTTCATTAGAGTAGAGGATGCAAAGCACCAATAGTAAAAAAGTTATTCTTGTGTTAATGAAAGATTTGATTTTGTTATGGTTCTAGATTATATAGACGTGAATCATCTTCATGTTGGAAATTTACAAGTCTATTGATGTAAAAAACAAGCTATATTGCTTGTGTATCTTGTCGTGCTCCGCTCGCCCCCTTATATTGGTATCAGAGCCATCTCACTCTCTTTGGAGGGAGGAATCAAGTTTTTGCAAAATATCTATTTCTATTGCTATTAATGCAAACTTTACATTTTGTCTTTAATTTGAGTGTTCTTAAGTCTCTACTTTAAAACCAGTCTAGAATCTTTCGTTGTTTCTTTCAAAGTCGTGTACATATTTGTGTCCTTGGTGCTTTCCTTAGACTTTAGAACAAATAGTGTTTCTGTCATTGTACTTTTAGATTTTTAACACAAAAAATTTGAGTCTCTATAGTTCAAAAAAACAACAAAATTATGTCAATTTCTGATTCTTTACCATCTTCCTCTTTTACGTCTAGTCCTGGTAAATCTTCAATTAAATCACATATGTCTCCAACTCTTAGTAAAACTTTATCATGTAAATATGACAACCTTTATGAAGTAGATGTGTTGCCACCAGAAATAAAATATCTACCATAGACCTACCTTTCCTAAACTTATACTCAGCCTTTGTTAAGAAGGCATGCAATTCGTAATTGCAAATCAATTCTTTGGTCCAAGAAAATCCAAAGGGAGTTAAGGAATACTTTGTTTCATCAAAATTTACCAGCATCCTATTCATGCAACTCAGGATGAACAATTTATCACTCTGCAAATGCCGGAGAATTTTGTGTGACAGTGGAAACATCATGGATTCACCCATATCCCTTTTCGTGTAATCGAAGTTGCATTGACGTATCATAGAAGAAAGAATCATCCCATAGTGGCATGTATTATCCTTCTTGATACCATATATAATGAGTACCAACATGGAAATTTGGGTGCGTCAGAGATCACCTTGGACGCTAGGATAGTCTTTCTCACTATATTCCCTAACTTCAACATGTCCCTCTTTAATCCATACCTAATGGAAGTATTAAAGATCCCAGTCCAAGTCTTTGGAGGTTTGCAAGCTAGAGATTCCATGTAGCCAACTCTCCACTAGTAGATAGCTTGGCGAGTTCAGAACCCTGTTATGGATCTATCTCTTCTAGGTAACTACAAATCTTTATTCCTAAACATATATGCCACTTTGGAACAACTCGGTGCACCTAATTATCGAGGAATATATCTAGGGAAGAGCTTACCAAAATTCTTCAAAACACATGTATCACAAACTATGAGAGAATGAGAAACTATCTTCAACTAGGGGTGGCAAAATAGAGATTTTATATGGTTATCCACCATTTTATCCATGTTAAATGAGTTGGGTATCCAACCCATTTAACAGTGGGTCAACCCAATTTATCCATTCTAAAATATGGACCACCCATGGGTATCCACCAATTTCACTCTCCTTAAATATGATGTTATGATGATTTAGCAACCTCTAACATATACTTATTAAGGGTGTATTTGGAAAGAAGAAAAATATTTTTTAAAAAAGTTTTTTTTTTAAAACTAGAAATTATTTTTCATTTTTTTAATTTTTATTTTCTTAATTTTTAAATTTTCTTAATTTTTCCTTTATAAAAAAATTGACTTCTTTTCATTCTTAAATTATTTTTCATCCCAAGACATAAAACGACATCAGACCTGAACTCGACTTTTGACCCAAGATCCAGGATCCAACATCTGATCCAATTTGAGACCCAACTATAACTGTGATCGAGGATCTGACTCTTAACTATAAGCCCGACCCGAGACACAACTACGACCAAAGACCATGACTCTCGATTTGACAGAAAACTCCTAAATATATCTCAAGACATAACTTGCGACATTGACTCGAGACCTAAAACTGGACACTAACTCAAGACACAAAATTTACATCCCACTATTACACCATTCAAGATAGGACTATGACCCAAACTCAACATCCAAACTCATATTTCTAGAAAAAATAGCCAAACCCATCTCAAGACCTAACTCCCAACAATCAACTCAAGCTCCAAATTTCAACACAATCCAAAAGAAAGAAGGATTTTGGCATAGGTCTAATAGATGTAGAACCAGAAATCTTGATTGTCTCAAGTTATGTTGTTTCAAAGACTAACCTAATATTCTTAGATCTAGGTTCTATAATTGTTGATGATGACTTAGATCCAATATAATGAACCACTAGATAAAGACTGGGAGTCTATTAAAAAAGGATTTCTCAGTAACAAATGGTTTTTCTAGATGGTTTCTCAGACGATGACTCACACATGTCAGATCAAGTTGTCCCGGTCTTTATGTCACAAAAGCTGGCAATGTCCAATATTCAATTCCTCAATAAATGGATGATGTTGATCCTATAGAAGAACATTTAAAAACCATTGATAATTTCTTGGGCTTTTATCCTAATGATACTCTTGAAGAACATCCAAATTAATAATTATCCAATAGGTGATCCCAATAATATATTGAGGAAACTTCTGAATCCTTAAGTGAATCCCCTAAAGAAGACTATCTATCCATGTTTATAAATTGATCCAAAGAATCAAAAGTCTCTGAAGTAGTCAACGATCAAAATGGGATGATGGATGACCTAATCTCAAAAAGAGGCCAAAACTAAAGACAACCAAAAAGAAGATTATTAGTACTAGATTCCATACCTTTACTTTAGATGACAGGAAAGTTTTATCCTGCCCCCAAACTATCTAAGATTTCTATACTTGGATGGAAACAAAGAATCTGGCTGAATGAGAAAAGTACATGATCCTACTATAGTTCACTTCAAGGTTCTATGGAATCCTTAGTGATTTGTTGAATACACTTGGTATTATTGATAAGAACACCTATATCACATCCCAACACTTTGCTTTTAACATCAGAATCCTACTAGAAGCCTTCTGTGGAGATACAAGTCAATGATAGGAGAAGAAACTCTTTAAAATAAAGTGCATATCATTTGATAGAGATATAATCTATGTCTATTTCCAGAAGATAGAAAGGATCTACTTTGATCTAGGAAAGACCACAACTTAAATCAAGCCTCGTATCATCAATATTGAAGATGATTGCTTACCATACAATAATGATTATGGAGGAGAAGTTCAAGTCCATCACAGCCCCATAAGTAGGCTATATCAGGCAGGCCATCTTCCAGGCCCTAGATAGTACTGCACAGAGATATTTGTAATAAAGTAGATCACCTAGAACAATCCATCTCTTGATAGAGCATATTACAGGACTATCTTATCACTAAATCCAACTGCCTTTGCTCGAGCCTCTAGACAGGATCCAAGAGACACTTTCAGTTTAAAAGGTTTAAACTCCATCAACCTCTAGATGATAGGTCTAGTACGACTAGGAGAACCAGGTACTTCAGGCAAAATATTCGACCATATATAAGAAAAATAACGGATACTTTATTTGTAAGAATCTTGGAAACTTTTCTAGAAAGTATCCTTAGAATAAGAAGTCAAAAAACTCAATCTAGCTCTTTAAAGAGATAGCATATCACATAGGCATGTATCTCAGAAAAGACAACTACCTTAGATCGGTCTTATTTCTTGAGCGGAAATAATAGAGGACACCATTTTGTCTTTAGACATCTATGAAGAATCAGGTGATATCTATGCAAATGATCTCTACCTAATATCAAGTATAAAAAGTGACATCTTCTTGATCACAAAAATGTTCGTTATTTAAATTCTCATGTTGAACACATCAGAGATACTTTCTTCCTGAATAATTAACTACCATCCAGAGCTGTTCATAGAATATGTGGACCCAATCAATCTATCCTCATATAAATAAGAACTTTCTAAGAGATATAAATAATCAAAAAATATGGAGGATCCATCATGAAGCGATTAAGAATACATCTCAAATATTCTATTTGCCATTTGTTTATGATGCTATCCAATGACTTTCAACAAGAACTCCTATAGCTATTTTGGTACTTGTAAGTACCACATTCTCATGGAGTTCCAGGGTGATACATTTAGGTACTTCGATCAAATCTTACTGGCCCTTTGAAGATTCCTACAATGAAATTGTATTCATAGTATACTATTTGATAGGAGTCCCAAAGCATGATGTTCAACATTAGCCTAAAATTTCACTCTACTGGAAATTTCCCATATAAATACTATTCTTGGAAGATGAATACAACAAAGAGCAACAATTTATATTCGAACAAAATCAGTGCATTCACAAGGAAATATGGATAAAAAGATAAGAAATATAAAACTACACTGATAACTACCCTACTTGGACAAGGTCCGCCAAGCAGCGAAAGAGTATTAACCTCCATACAAAATCACAAGGGATGAAGTTATCAAATCCATCAAAAGCTTATAGTTGAATATTCCACCACAAGAAGAGTAAAGGTAGAAAATTTATCTAACAGAAAGGTTTATTTCACCAGATCACTGAAAAGAATCTTTGAAGATAAAGAAAACCTTAAGAAGAAGCACAATATCGACTAGTAGATGGAGGAAGAATACACGAGGTCACACTCCTCACATTCCAACATTGCATGAAGCAATGATGCCAAATGACACATTCAAGAAGTTACTACTTACCACCAACTCCATAGAGTTACCCACCAAGGTTAACCACAAAACATGACACAACCCGAATCAAGGCCTTATCGTAATGCACAATCATAATCCCAATATGTTCTGAGAACCACCCCCATACCCAATCCAACCACCAAATGCATACCTTGAGTCGTCTGAAGTACGAACATATAATAAGATAGCATATCTAACCATGTAGTAACACTGGGATAAGTCTATATCTGAGACGAACCCAACCAAGTTCAACCACCCAATGACAAACCAAACTAATGTAGAAACCATAAGCCGCTACCGTAATAATAAGCCGCTGTATAAAATTATATAACAAAACAGTCCATACCATACCCAAATCCATAGTTGTCTATACAAATCTCCTAGACCAATAAAGAGTACCTAGTCGGGACATACCCCCGACCATAGCCAAAAACCACCATCTATATAAGACTATAAATGTGTAAAGTAAACTATGACAAGGAATACATGCCTTCCAAACTATGGAATCTTACCACTTTAATCCAACTGTGACTGTACCTGAATCCGATTCACTAAGAAAGAGGAGTAGAATGGCCGGTTTCTACATAGTGTGGGTATACAACCACCAGTAGATGGGTTAGCAGGTGAATGCTAGCATGCACTCAGGATAAAGATAGAATAATACCATTTATAAAACCAAGTAAAGACCATCCACAATGTATAAAACCATATATATACATATAAATATGTATATAGACATATATATATATATAACCATACCAGGAAAAAGAACCGGGTTTAGCATGCTTTTTGAAAAATTTACCTAGGCTGTGTAGATTTACCGTCCTAAACCACCCATAGGATATATGCGTTCAGCTCCCCCTACTGAAAGGGACCCAACATGTGTAGACAATGACCAGGGAAGTATCCCTGGGATAACTAGTACATCCCCCAAGTAAAGTGTGACATCATGCACACGATTACCATGACCATACCTCATATCGACAAATATGAGTTTCCAGTTTTTGGTCCCCTTGGGACCTTCACCTTCCATGACTTTGTTACACACCTGCCATTCTTGACCAATTAAAAACCATTTACAAATAACCAACCAATCTATTTACCATTTATTAACCAAGGCCATATCGTCATACCACCCATACTTGCAAGTAATATCCATAGCCAACTATTTATAGTTTGAGGGGAATTTTAAGTGCCCTTCCATTTACCATATTAAACCACTTAGAGGACTTCTATGTTCCCCACAATTATAACCATTTATCCTTTTAGCTTTCCAAATAATTTAAATCAATTCCATTAATGCATTCAATTGAGGGATCTCCATGTATCCCACAAGGTTTTCAAAATAGACCAACCATGACCACCAAAACCTTACCCTTTAAACCATTCCAACAACTTTAGACCATGCCAAAAATTTAAAGAATTTATATCATTTAAACCATTTAAACCATGAAAAACCATCCAAATCCATTTAAGGTTCCATTATCAAACCAAACCATGTAAGAATTCCAATGAAAGTTCAACAATAGAGTAAAAACAATCTTTGAGGCATTTTATCAAACATGTTGAGGGCATACCTTTACCAAGACCAAAAACAATGCATAAACCACCATAATTTGTGTTACTCAAGACCCATTTGTTACACCATAACCAACAAACATCCATATGTGCGAATCATAACCTCAAATATGTAAAAACATAGTTTAAACCAATACCAAACCATATGCATTAAGACCCTCAGTATATATTTCAAAAATCACCATTTATGATTCATAAATCAATGTTTAAAACAAAATATACATGCCTTTAGTTGGAAATAATAATGAGGTAAGGAATACATGCCTTATGCATGAAAATTCATATAATGCCCCTAAATCTGATTCTCGAGATGCCACATGATGCTCCGAACTACGAGTAGTCCTGAGCTAATCCTGGATGCCTTCTACTAACTCTGACTCTCAAAATAGGGGAAAATGAATGTAAAGTCATAATAAATGTGGAAAACTATCTGAATTTATCTAAGTATTATCTGAAAATATTAATCTCAATAATCTGATAAAGCAAATACTAAAAATCTAAATACGTGCAACTAAAGTCTAAAATTGAATATAGTAGTCGGCAAGCCTCTACTGACTTAATCTAGAGTCATTGGGACAGGCTCCAGCGGACTCAAAATGTCTGAAAATACTGAATCATCTATTAATAAACTGGAAATCTGAATAGCTATGTCCCCGTACTATGAGGACTCACCAACTATAGAGATGTAGATGAGATGCTCGAAGATCACTCACGCTACTGAGATCGAGCACCTAAACCTACATTATGAGACAATGTAGCACATAGACGTATATGTAGATTAGTACTTTGGGAATGTACTGAGCATATGGGGGTGAATGCAATAAGTCAAACAATACTTCAATGACATCACAAGTTATAAAATCATGTATGATAAATGTAAATGACTCACATAGTCTTGAGTAATTTGAAATCTGAAGATCATAAATCATGAATATGAAGGCATATAATGTAAATCTTGTGAGTCATAACACTTAGTTCTGGAATCTATATTCTGTTCTTATTCTCAAATCATATAGGCTAAGTGAAATTTGTAAGTCTGTATCTGAAGGCTTATGTAAAGAAATATTCTAAATTCAAGAACTTTAAAGCTGTAGAGAAAACACTTTATCTTAGGGGTTTAAAAATCTAAGAACTTATTCAGCATGGGAGATTTTTCTAACCGACATAAACTATGTGAGCATTCATGGAGTCCAACGTTCTTGTCCCCCTAAGGAGGAATCCTCACGTTGGGGAGAAGAGTCATACTCTTGCCAAGGAGTATAACCTATCTAAGTGATCACATATCTATCATCCATGTAGAAGTGGGAACTAGAAATCATGACCAAAATACTGATTTACTAGGCCACCGCGATGCACCACTATCACTGTGACTCACTGGAAAAGGACTAGTGGGAATCGGGCTTTCACCGCGATGCGCCACAATTGCGGTGCCCCTTTGAATTGCCATTTTGGCCACTGGCGCGATGCGCCAATATCGTGTAGGCTCACTGAAAATTACCAAATACGAAATGGGACTCCTCCGTAACATGCCATGATTGCGGAGTCTCATTAAAATTTGACAATTGTGATTTTACGGCCCTCCGCGATATGCTACGGGCCCAAATCATGGTGTTTTACGACTGAAAGTTAATATAGCCATAACTTCTTATTCGGTTATTGGATTTAGGCAAATCTTATATCATTGGAAAGCTAATTCAATTTCCTACACATTGGAGGGTCTAGATATGGAAAATTCTATATATATGAAAAGTAATTCTCTTTTGAAGCTCATTCTTGACATTCTCAATGCTAAATTGAACTAGGAAAAGTACGGGGTGTTACAATATATCCACCTTGGAAACATTCATCCTCGAATATGGCTAGTTCGACTAAGAATACTGAGGAATCTGAGGGTATGTGATAGCATGCACAACTGCAATAAATTGCAAAATTGAATCTAAATCATTCTGAGCTTCTGAGCTAATTTGTGAGTGTATGAAAAATTTTCAATAAGGACAACTATATAGCTGAATCTAAAACTGGAAAGATACTAAATTAAGAAAGAGTATTCCCTTCGACTGAATCTGAATTTGCAGAGAAGGGGTGAGGGTACTTGGCTCACATATATGGTTCTACTTCCTAAGTTGCATCATCAATAGAATGATTTCACCAAAGAACTTTGACCAAGGGAACTTCTTTGTTCCTTAGTCTGCAGATCTGATGATCTAAAATCTCAACTGGAATATCTTTGTATGAAAGGCTATTCTAAATAACTTAGCTTTCTAAAAGAACTACAATAGTGGAGTCAATGATGCACTTCCTAAGCATAGAGATGTGGAATACAGGATGAATGGCTGATAAGTCTGCGGGAAACTCAAGCTCATAAGCTAATTTCCCAACACGACTCACAATTCTATAAGGGACAACATACCAGGGACCAAGCTTCCCATTTTTGCCAAATATGTTCACCCCTTTCATGGGTGAAATCTTCGGATACACTAAATCACCAACCTCAAAATTGAGGTCCTTTCTTGTCACATTTGCATATAATTTCTAACGACTCTGGGCTGTTTTCAATCTTTCTCTAATCAAATTAACTTTCTCCATAGCTTTAAAAACTGCATCGGGCCTAAGCAAAGCGGCCTCACCCATTTCAAACCAACCTATGGGTGATCTGCATCTTCTTCCATATAGAGCCTCAAACAAGGCCATCTGTATGCTCGAATGGTAACTATTATTATAAGTGAGCTCAACTAATGGCAAGTGCTCATCCCAACTACCCTTGAAATCAAGAGCACATGCTCTTAATATATCTTCTAGAGTTTGGATAGTCATCTCTGCTTGACCATCTGTCTGAGGGTGGAAAGTTAAAATATGATAGATTTGGGTACCAAGACCCTTCTGAAATGCTTTCCAAAACTGGAAAGTGAACTGGGTACCCCAATCTGAAATGATAGACAAAGGAACTCCATGCAGTCTGACTAACTCTCTGATGTACAACTTAGCATAATCTTCAGCTATGTAAGATATGTGAACTGATAAGAAATGCACTGACTTAGTCATTCTGTCTACAATAACCCAAATTGAATCATGCTGATGATGCAAATGGGGTAAACCAGTCACAAAATCCATATTCACCTCTTTCTACTTCCAAGTAGGAATACCAAACTCTTGCAACGAACCACCAGGTACTTGGTGCTCTACCTTAACCTGTTGACAAGTTGCACATTTAGCTACGAACTCTGCTATAACTCTCTTTATACCATTCCACCAATAGATTTTTTGCCAATCGCGGTACATCTTGGTAGCACCTGGATGAATAGAATAACGTGTACCATGCGCTTCTACCATAATTAGCTGTCTCAAATCATCAATACATGTCACACATAATCTACTCTGATATCTCAATACGCCATCTCCCTCTTGGGAGAAAACATTTACCTTTTGGTCTTTAACTAACTCCTTTAATTTGACCAAACTAGAATCCATATCTTGCTTCTCCTTCACTTAAAAAACTAGGGAAGATTCAGAACTACTCTGAACCTAAATATTTCCTTCAACTAAATCAACCAACCTAACATCCAATCTAGCCAAATGATGAACTTTTTTGGATAACGTTTTCTTATCATTCTCCACATGAGCAACACTGCCCATTAGCAATCTACTAAGGGCGTCTGCCACTACATTGGCCTTGCCCGAATGGTACAACAAACTCATGTCATAATCCTTTAGCAATTCAGACCGCCTTCTCTGATGGAGGTTCAAATCTCTCTAGGTAAATACATACTACAAACTTTTGAGATCCGTGAACATATAAACATGCACACCATACAGATAATATCTCCAGATTTTCAAAGCAAACACCACAACACCTAACACAAGATCATGGGTTGGGTAATTCTTTTCATGAGGCTTAAGCTGTCTAGAGGCATAGGCTATGACCTTACCTCTTTGCATCAGAAAAAACCCGAACAAACTCTTGATGCATTATAATACACCACAAAACCGTCTGTACCATCAGGTAATGCTAACACTGGAGCTGAACTGAGTCGAGTATTCAACTACTAAAAACTCTTCTCACAGGAATCTGACCACTTAAACTTAATCTTATTTTGGGCCAGCCTAGAAATAGGGGAGGCAATAGATGAGAAACCTTTAACCAAACAACAATAATAGCCAGCTAGATCCAAGAAACTTCTAATGTCTGACAGA
Source organism: Capsicum annuum (assembly GCF_002878395.1). Classification (NCBI taxonomy): domain Eukaryota; kingdom Viridiplantae; phylum Streptophyta; class Magnoliopsida; order Solanales; family Solanaceae; genus Capsicum; species Capsicum annuum. The sequence continues at coordinate 34,912 of NW_025891974.1, forward strand.
GAAATAGATTTAGGCCAATTTCTTATGGCTTCTATCTTTTGGGGGTCGACTTTAATGCCATCAGCCAAAATTATATGACCGAGAAAGGCTACTGATCTTAGCCAAAATTTACACTTGCTGACTTTGGAGAAAAATTGATGATCTCTAAGAGTTTGTAACACAATTCTAAGATGGTCTGCATGATCATCCTCACTACGAGCGTATACAAGGATATAGTTTATAAAGACTATGACAAATATATCCAGATGCTGTTTGAACACTCTATTCATCAAGTCCATGATGGCTGTTGGGGCGTTGGTTAGCCCGAAAGACATGCATAAGAACTCAAAATAACCAAAACGGTTTCTGAAAGCTATCTTTGGAATATCACACTTTCTTACCTTGAGTTGATGATGGCCGGATCTAAGGTCTATCTTTGATAAATAACTTGCATCTTGGAGTTGGTCAAATAAGTCATCAATTCTAGGAAGAGTATATTTGTTATTGATTGTAACTTTATTCAGCTGGCGATAGTCAATGCATATGCATAAAGAACCATCTTTATTTCATACGAATAGGATGGGAGCGCCCTATGGAGAAACACAAGGCCTTATGAAACCTTTATCCAAAAGATCTTTGAGTTGCTCTTTCAACTCCTTAAGATCTGTGGGAGCCATACAATATGGAGGGATAGAAATAGGCTGAGTATCTGGGAGAAGGTCAGTATCGAATTCTAATTCCCTATCGGGAGGTACCCCTGGCAAATCTTTGGGAAAGATGTCAGGAAACTCACTGACTATACTAACTGACTGAATTATTAGAGTCTCTGACTCAATGTATTTCACTCGAACAAGATAATAGATACACCCTTTAGAGATTAACTTTCTGGATTTAAGATAAGATATGAAATAGCTTTTGGGAGGCACTGAATTACCTGACCACTCAAAGACTGGCTCATCTGGGAACTGAAACTTCACCACATGGGTGTGACAATCTATAGATGCATAACAGGAATGAAGCCAATCCATACCAAGAATAAGATCAAAATCAACCATATATAACTCTATTAGGTCTGCTAGCATGGATTTATGAACGATAGTGATACGACACTTTTTATAAATCTATTTGGCAACAACTGACTCACCTACTAGGGTAGAAACCAAGAAAGGCTCAGGGATCCCTTTAGAACTTATCTCAAAATTTATTGCAACTAATGGGTTCACATAAGAGAAATTCGACCCAGGGTGTAACAATACATAAACATCAAGATGAAAGACACGAAGCATACCGGTAACCACATCTGGTGAATCTTCCTGCTTCTGGCGGGACGGTAAAGTATAAAATTAGTTCTGGCACTAACCACTATTGGTACTGGATGAATCACCCTGAGGAGGAGCTGGGCGACCTAAAGGAGTTGGTGTGCTAGAAGACTGAGACTGGAGATAGACATCCCTATTTCTTTGTCTAGCATGTGACACTTTTTGATTCTATGACCTATCTATCCAAAACCATAACAACCTTTCTGACCCCACAAACATTAACCCACATGATTCTTACCATATTTAAAACATGGGGGATAGTTATAACGCTTAACTTACACGTTAATTTAGTGCAAGGAGGCCGTCTTCAATATATTTACCCAACTTTGAAGTCGGGGTTGAATCCACAGTTAACAATGTGAGTGGTGATTAAACTAATTTGAAACTAAAGCTATAATTTAAATTCAAACAATTGTCAAGAAAAGATAAAATGGGGGTTTTCAATGATCAAACAAACATTAAAGTTGTAACGTGCTTTTGAACTCAAAGCCAGAATTTCAATAGTTCAAATCAAAGATAAAGAATAAACTAGGGTTGTGATCACTATGATTACTAATCCCCATTAAATAATAGTTGTGGCATTGGGTTCTCATGACTTACCGGAAACACCAGATTATCAGTTTCTACAGTCCATCTAAGTGTTTCTCAACCTACCTAAATGTTGAACTCCCTAATTTTCTCAAACTTAAGAAGCCATTCTATTCATACTGAGTTTATCTCAAGTTGATCAATCTTGTTACAACATTAATCATTAGATGAGAACTTAACCTTCCCAAATCCTCGCTGATAATGCCCTTCTTACTAGGGTTGATTTCAATCTCAAGCAAATCAACGGTAAGCAAATTCTATTGTTTGCAACCAATAGAAAATAATTAATACAAAAGAATTATCAAGATGTTCCCATAATCACTCGAACCCTAACCAACTACTAAATCAATGAAATAATAGTCATAGATCCCACAACCCTAGTTGCGGGTTTTAGTTGCTCATAATATAGAAAGAGAAACAACGATTGAAGTCATAATTTAAAGCAAATAAACTTACAAAGGATGAAATCCAAAGTTGATTATCCTCTAAGTACAATAAGAATTTCCCACAACTAAATCAAAGGATTGAAAATTAAATTACAAGATAAGATCCCAAAAAGAAGTAAATTGGTCTTTGGAATAAGTTTATGATATTTTGCATTAATCTAGGGTTTCCAAGAGGTCCCAAGATGATTAAAAGGGAGTTTGGGATGTTATATTTATAGTATACAAGTCATAAATTGACTTGGATTGGGTTTCAACGCTATTTTACTTCAGCTGGGAAGAGTTATCCCGATTTTGTGCATCGGCGCGACGCGGAGACATGCAAATTCACAATTGTCAAAAATTCTGACAAATTCCAGTAGCTGTTCACGATTTCAATGCATCACGGGGCCTCCTTAAACTCCACATTAAGTTACACGTGCCATATTTAAAAAGACTTAGGACTATTCTGAATCCAGTGGTATTTTGAACTCCTCCATTGACCACCTGTACAGTCTACACTCGCGAATTACTTTTCAGGGGTTGAAATAAGAACTAAAAACTGAAAATAAAACCTACTTACCTTGGGTTTCCTCCCAAGAAGCTCCTAATTTAGTGTCGCAGCACGACCCAATCAACTTTTTCCTCAACCTTTAGGATATGAATTTGACCCCCAACATCGTATCCATCTTTTTGCTTTGATCATATATTGGTGGTACATAGATTAATGAACCGAGTAATGGATGATGCATGATAAACCGATCGGCCTTCAAGTGAGGTGTGTTTTTATGTTGCTTATCTAGTGTAAATTCAAGAATATAGGATCTTGTTCCTCATCTTCACACTCTTCCACTATTTTAAATGATTCCACAGAAAAGACATCATCTAAACATAATGAGGAAAAATTCTTCGAGTGAGGCCCAACTAATTCTACTTCAAAATTTACACTATCTACTACACACTCACTGTTATTCACCTTCTCAATGTCAGTCTTAGGATAAAGATGACAATCGAGTGGTTGCAATTCTTGTGTTTTCTCCTCAAATTGGCTTATGTCCTCCTCATATTCTTCTTTGTT